>NW_028232867.1:0-173708 GCF_057557595.1 Rhyacophila brunnea
TTTCTGCTTTATTATTTCGGGCATAAATGATATTTTCTGCTAAATACAAATCTATGCTGTGTCAAAATATATCTTAATACAAAGAAAGAATTCAAAAAAAACATTTGATTTCCTATATGCACCATCTTTATAAAAACGCTCTTGCGGAGGGGGGCATCGGGATTCTATTTAGGTATCTAGAACTGATGGTTTCATATATTATTTATAAATATTCAAATTTTAGTTAAATTTTGCATTTAAGGATGAAATTTTTGATTAGTATATTCTCTATCAATATACTTCGATCAATAAAAAAACTATAAGGTAATATGTGATTTTTTCTGTGTGTGAATTTTATAAATTCAATCAAATTTGCCATTCAAGATTAATAATTAAATGAATAATTTTATTATAACATAAAAATTAAGCAAAAAATGAATCTATTATGTATTCATTAAGTTCGGCTTTTAATTAAATGTATGATGACGTACAAGTTCTTATCACGATTATTTAATTTGAATAAAAATCCTTAAGGAACTGTGTTCTCTTATGAACTATTATACCTTTTCTTATTTTATATCGAGCTTATATTCGGTATTCCATGGTCTATGATTGATGCATATATTCCAGCTAGACTATTTGCAAACATGTATTTGTGGCATACAGTGCCGTGAGTATAATTAAAGCTATTCAAGTTACGATAGGCTCCATTTTATCATTATGAATTAATCTATCGGCATGACTTGGCCGGGTGTGACTCGAACTATGGTGGAAGCTTTCTTTGCTTGAAGAAGTAACAGCAAAATACTTAGTAATATTCGCGCACGTTTCTGACAACGTGAAGAATCTGAAAGGTTTATAAGTGACCGCATAAATGAGATTTACATTTAAACTCTTGAATGGTTTCATCGACTTACACTATTGATTTTGATTAGCCAAATTCATTGTTAGAAATATTTTTTTTTGAAAATTTTTCAATAAGAAAATGTTACTCTTAAGATATTATTTTTACAGATCGGAATAGATTGGTTGCATCGAGTAAATAGGTTTTAGAAATGCATTATTTATTAACACTCTTTATTTCTGTTTGAAACTTATATTAATGTTGTTGAAAATAACTTATACGAATTAAAATGGATTTTTTAGATTAAGTGCAAGTTCCTGTATCACTAAGTGTATAAATTGATCAGTTTTTATACATATTTGTTGGTCACACTCACTGGATTGTACCTGTTTATTGATGTATTTTAATTGAGCAAAAAAATTTTAAGATCAAAATATGTTTGAGGTATGTGTGAGTCGTTAAATCTTTCCGATTTAAGAGCTGTCATTATGTTTTAGATACATATAAATTTTGAACAAATATTTAATATCCTTTAATTATTTTTTTGGGGGCTATATTGGAATTGATATAAAAATTATTGTACCATGAGTTTGACTATTCTTTTTTTGTTCAAAACCTTGTAGTCTGTTTTTAATTGCTATTTTAAGATTGTCGAATTTGTTGTAATGCATAAGAGTTATTAATTTTTTCACACAAGAATTTATTGTTCCTATATAATTCATTTTGATATCGTGAAATTCAATATAAAATATGCAGGCTATTAATTTTTTCGCACAAGAATTTACCTTTTTTTCAGATCATAAAACACAATAAAGATTAAATCTTCCCACACAAACAGTTATCTTAAATCATCGTTTAAATGGTTTGGGGTTGGCATCATGCATATATTAATATAAAATAAAGAATTACGGGAATAGATACACTACAGATTAAAGTGGTATCTTATGAATTAAAATTTTTACGGCAAATTATCGAAATAATAGAACTAGACTCAAAATTTAATAGAGTAGATGTACGTGTAAATTTTAGTTATAAACAAAAATAATAAATATACCGTGATTTTTTTTACTGTGATTTTGTCCTGGATTTTTATAAATAAAATGAATAATAAAAATAATCTTAGGGAGAATACCAAAAATACATCATATGAAAAAGATAATCACCTAGGAAATTGCTCCTTGATAAAATAAAATTGAAATCTACCGTATATTACATCAAAGAAAAGATAAGCAAATAAGCACCAAAACTATACTAATAAATTTAAGATTATAAAAATAGTAAGGAACTTTTTTTTGAGGTGACTAAGATATAATTTCAATTTTGAATACCTTTATATGTTGCAAGAGGGTTTTTAGAACGTCGCATATATTTTAGAAACAACGAATATAATATAGATGCCACTATTACACAAAATAAATGTTCAAATGGGTATAAGTGTTGAATTTATATTTGATCTTTTGGTGTATATAGTGGGTATAAATAATACATTATGTGGTTAATAGTAGACAAATATAATCATAATTATGTTTCAATCTTTGTTTATACCTTTTTACATTTTTCATGCTTTAATACGATCATTCCATGGCGAAATTAATTACAAAATATATTTTAATCAACACGATATTTAAAATTCATTGGATAAATTCAAGCACATTAAATGATATTTTTATCCTAAGATTATTATTTGGGCCTATTTACCAATATAAGTAAATTTGCTGCTCAGCGTATCTTTTGGCAGAGAAAGTCAGTTTAATAATTAATTTGTTATTGTTATATTTTTTCAAGAATTATAATATACCCAAGATTTTGTCTAAGAAGACTTCTTGAGATTCATATTTTTTTCTCAGTATTGATTTTATAGCATATGTAATGAATCTTATTATTAAAATGGTTATTTAGTGTTGGATATATTTTATTGAATTATAGAAACTTGGTATCATAAATTTATATCGAATTTCAATACAATTTCAATAATATTTAATTAAGTTTACTGTATGAATTATTAATTCTCTTTTTATGATTGAAAAAAATAGATAAGAGTATATTTTTATCAAATTATGCTTTATAAATAAATAATAATAATAAAATTTGAAGTAAGTGTTTTATTTGGGAAAAGGGCCATCAATACCTTTTCATAAATATGATTGATGATTCAGTTTCAACATTTTAATGAAAATACTTTTTTTAAAAAAGCGCTAACAACAACCGAGGAAATATTACAGAATAAAATTAAAATATTTATAAAAAAAAAAAAAAAAAAAAAAAAAAAAAAAAAAACAACAGTACTTTTAATTGCAATCATACCTAACAGGCTCTAGGCTCCCTAGAGATCGGTGGAAAGCGGAAAAAACCACCACCTGCACGATCTTTCTCATTAAAGTACTCGGGTGTTACACTCCCATCATACCTTGCGGCTTCGATTACTGAGGGTTCACCTAGCAGATACTAGGTGAGAGTGGGCCCCCGACGTTCTGCAACAAGTGCATTTCGGCGGGGTATTGTTAGAGAGAGATACTTGATTGTATCAAGTACCTCCTCAGGAAGCTTCATGTGGGAAGCTACCGACTCCCCCTCAAGGAGTATTTCAATTACATTTCTTTTAAACCCTTCTGAACAGCCTTGCTCAAAAGGGTATTTCATTATTTGATGCTTTTTCCTTGCATCTTCAAAACATTGGCACTGACACAAAAAATGCCAAATGTCTTCTTTCACTAGCTTGTTGCAGCAGACACATCTATTATATAGTTCTGGTGGCAGTGCTTGTGTAATTACTAATTCGTTCGTAAACTTGAACGTTCCTGTCCTTAGCTTAAACAGTGCATTTACAGCTATTGGATCTAGTGCAGATATTATTTCGCTTGTTCGTAGCTTTTTACCGCTTGTAATGTTGTACAAGTCGGCATTTCTACCGGCTATGGATGTGTCTTGTCGGGATATCTCCCTCATCCTTTCTATCTTAACTTGGTCTAGAATTAAGTCACTGGTCATATTTGTGTCAATATGCCTGGATCTTAGCCATCGTTTTGTTTCTTTTGTCCAGGTTGATTTTCTAGACTTGAAGTTATTGGCTGAGTCAATCAGTTCTGCCATTTTTCCTCTTGATGTTTTCCATTTCAGGAAACCTCTTGCTCTTGCCACTGCACTTTTCACATACAGTGGTAAGATATCCATTTCTTCATAGACTCGCAGTCTGCTAAAGTTTGATTTTTTTACGATACACTTGAGGGCATTGTCAAGTACTCGTTTCATTGGTCGAGTTCTTTCTAGACTCATCCCAAATATTTCTGTACCAAATGTTAGTCTTGGTATAAGCACATTTTTAATAAGCATGCTTTTATACGCTAACGGTACTCTGATGTTGGATAGAGTGCTCCGGATAGTTTCCAGAGTCCCTTTTCCTTTATTAACTCGGAAGCTTGCCATCTCTTGCAAGTCGAGTTTATTGTTGATTTCAATTCCTAGATAGACATATTTGTCTACTGTAGGAATGATTTCATTCGCATATTTAATTGGTTCCATCATTGGCCAATTTTCATCGGAGTTTATTTCCATTGTTCCACATTTACTTGGATTTAATTCCATGTGGTTTTCACTGCACCAGAGTTTTATCTGTTGCAATTTTTTTGTTAGTTCGTCTCTTGTCGAGGCAACTATTACTGTGTCATCGGCGAACATAAGCCCGCTTAGACCACCTTGTATACCTTCTACAGGTATTTTTTCTTGTTCCTCTAATATACTGTTGTAGTATATATTGAAGATTAGAGGAGATGTGGGGCACCCTTGCCTCACACCTCTCTCGTACTTGTGGCCAGAACTGGTTTTATTTCCAATCTTAACCTTAATTTCCGTGTTTTGATACATCCTTTCTATGAATGCTACAAACTTTGGACCGAGTCCGGCTTTCTTAAGTCGGTTAAAAAGTCGTTGGTGTGGAACCATATCATATGCTTTCTTGAGATCTAGAAAGCACAAATAGGTTTTATCACCCCTAATCTTTCGTCTTGTGCATGTTTCTATTAGACATGCTGCCTGGCTTACACATTCTTCATGTGTAATAAAACCAGTTTGTTCTTGTCTGACTAGGCTATAGTCTTGACAGACTATTTGTAGCCTAGCAGCTAGAGCTTTTGTTATTATTTTAAGGAAAGTATTTATCAATGCAATGCCTCTATAATTGTTGGGTTCAAATTTGTCCCCTTTCTTGTGTATAGGAATGACTATACAGTCATTCCATATTTTTGGGAATTCTTCGGAGTTAAAAATCCCATTTAGCAATATTACTATTGCTTTTGCTAAGTTGCTGGTTGGCATCTCCTCGTTGGATACCAGCTTATATACCTCTCCAGGTATTCCATCGGGTCCAGCAGACTTGTTATTTCTCATGTGCAATAACACTTGCCGGATTTCAACCCATTCGATATTTCTATCGGTGATGTTTGTAAACTTTCCAAGTTTACTTGTATCTTTCACTTGATTTGAATCACCTATGGTTTTACACAGGTTTCCAAAGTGATTTCCCCATATTTCTACGGATTTTTCATGGTCATTTTCTACAACCTTCGAGACTGGATCATATACAGCTCCGTCTATTTTGCCCCTGTTTTGAAGTTTCGAGTGAGTTTTCACCCACTCCCAGGCCTTCTTTGGGTCTTTATTTTTTAGATATAGCATACCTTTTTTGATATATCTAAGGTATGCTTTTCTTTTTGACATGTTTATAACTTGTCTTAGTTTTTTCCTTGCAGCTTCTAGTTCTTCTAGAGTAGCCATGGATTTTGAGACACGTCTATCTATGCGTCTTTTTCTGTATATTGCATCTTTAACTACCCTTGGTAGCAGCAATTCTTTTCCTATGAAAGTTTTTGTTTCAATAACTTTTTCATCAATGAGTTTTTGTTTAAGCTCTTTGTGAAAAGTATCAATACTTTCTCCTATTGTGTTTCCACTCAGTGTGAATGGGAACTCAATAATGTTTAATCTTGTTATTTCATCTAAGATTTTTTTCCTATCGGTAGCTGTTACCATTATAGGGATGTTTCTCTCGACAATTTCGTCGATCGTTATGATGATTGGAAAGTGGTCGGAGAGTCTCCATTTCCTTAGAACCGTTTGACTTTTGATAATATTTGCAGTGTTTGTCACTGCAAAGTCAATCGGTTTTCTCGTGATTTTCCTCGATTTGGAAATTCTTGTGCCATTTTTTGGACTATAAGGAGCTTCGATTTTGTGCCCTTTTTTCCTTAATTTATGTATTATATGTTCTGGTGTTGCATTCCAATCACCAGCTAATACTATTTTTTTGTTCTTATATTTGGATAAGATTGTTTTGACTTCTAGGTCTGTCGACTTTCGAAGTTCTGTATTGTGGGATCTATATACGCATACTATCACCACTTCTATTGATGGCCCTCTTATTAAGGCTGCTATCATTCCCTGTGATTGGAAAATGATAGATGGCCGTATTGAGATGCCTTCTCTACATCCGAGGAGTAGTCCATGTCCATTGTTATTAATATGGACTTCATGTATGATATAACGAGGTATGTACAGTTTTTTATCCTGTATACCTCGTTTTGTCTCTTGCAGACATATGATGTCTGGTTTTTCTTCACCTAGTAATAGGTTAAGTTCTTCGTTTTTAGACTTTATACCATTAATGTTTAACGTCATAATTTTTATTTTTTCCAGTGGTTCAAATTTATGCCCTTCTAGATTTATGTTTCTATTCAGGCTCTGTTTTTTGAGCCTGATATCACATTTTTTTAATAGGTTTTTTTCAACCGTGTTTTTATTATATTCAACATCTTTTTTGATGCTGATTCGAATATAATTTGACACTGGTTTATTTATCCTTTTTATTTTGAAATCTTTATTTTTGATTTCTTTTAATAATACCGGGTATATATTTCCTGGTTTATTAATTGTATTTGAATTGCAGATGAAGTGATTGGCTTCTCCTTTATTCTCTTTTAAATTGACAGTCTTGGCTTTATCAATATTATTGGTCTCTTTTATTACATCTATGTCGATGTTTTGAGAGTTATTAAATCTACTATTTTTTTTATATATAGTATTTATTTTTTCAGTATGGATGTTACTGTTCATAATTTTAACACATTCTACATTATTGATGGTGTTTTGTACATTTTTTTTACAGAGAATATTTTTTGAATTAATATTATTTAAATCTGTAATTACATGTTTTTTATTATTAATATAATTAATATTTTTTATATTTTTAATTTCTTTAATATAATTAATATTTTTTATATTTTTAATATTATCTTTTTTAATATTATTTTTAATACTATTTAAATTTTTAGAGAGGTGTTCTGCTTTATTTAGGCTTACTCTTTCTTTTTTACAGAGAATATTTTGTGAATTAATATTATTTAAATCTGTAATTGCATGTTTTTTATTATTAATATAATTAATATTTTTTATTTCTTTAATATTAATTATATTATTAATTTTATCTTTTTTAATATTATTTTTAATACTATTTAAATTTTTAGAGAGATGTTCTGCTTTATTTAGGCTTTCTCTTTCTTTCAGTAACTCTGTCAATTTAAGCCTGCACTAGGATTATTCCCAGTGCAGTTGCTTTTTTCATTTGTCAGAATGTATTCCTCTTCTAGAGCTCGGGTGTTCCCAGTTTCGAGGTATTCTTTCATCCTCTTCATCCTGTTCCTTGTCTCTTTGTTGGATTTTCGGCTTCCTATTTGGTTGGCCGCCATTGTAAATATCTGTCCGTTATACATGGACAGTTCCTCGGTTTTCAGTGGCAATAATCTTATTGCATCTGTGTATTTTGGTTCCTCAGTAAGTTTTCGTAGTGTTGTTTCTTCAACCAGCACTATAAAGCGCCCACTTTCGAGTTTGAAAATGCTCGAGATATCTGTTTTCGATATCTCAAGCAAGTCCACCAAAATTTTTTTCAACTCATTGAACAAGTCGATTTTTCTGTTTGTCTCTACTAAAGTTAGTATAAACTTTCTTTCTGGCTTGTATGTTCCGTAAAGGAGCATGTAGGCACTCTGTCTAGCTTTATTTAGATTGGCATCAGACCTTTGTTTCCATTCTTGATTTTTAACATCTTCTGGATTTTTATGTGTCTTGGGGTTGACACACTTGTTTTGCCGCCTTTTCTGTGGCTTTGGAGCTAGTTGCATGGAGTCTGCCGTATTTTTATCATTCACTACGTTTTTTTCAGCGTCCAATTCACTTTTGCTCATTTTTTGGAAGTCATCATCTATATGAGACTTCCTTTTTTTCGCCATTATAAGAGCGGCTTGTTTGAGGATCTTAAGTTCCTCTTCAGTTTCTAAAATTTTCTTGTTTAGTTCCTCCTCATTCATTATAAAGGGGTTTTTTGAGAAAATATTTTTATGACAGAAGAGATCGGTATCCCCGTATCTCTTTTCGTCAGGTATTTTTTGCGCTGCTTTTAATATTGCTAGCGCTTGTAGAGCAGGTTTAGTACTACCTGCTCTTTCGTTTTTCCTGGATTTATTTTTATCGGAATTTTTATTTAAATTTTTCACCACATTTTGTGGGTAATTTTTAGGTTTTTTATTATAGTTATGTGCCTCAATCCATCCATCAGATTTAGGCATTACTAATAATTTTTTATTAACTTTCTTAGTTATATCCACTTTAGGATTTTTTATAGATAATAGTTTTGAGAAATTTATTTTATTTTTATTTTCTCTTTCTAGTTTTTGGCTTTTGAGCATACTTTGAATTGGTTCATTACCAATAGAAATATTATCTCGGTCCATTATTTTTTTTGCAGCTTGAAGGATTAGACGGTTATCCCTGTCTATTATTTTCCTTGCCGCTTTAATAAAATAATTGTCATTCTTACCTTTAGATATCGACGAATTAATTTTATTCTTTGTTTTGCAGTTCTTAGATAAACTTTTTGCTAGACTGTTTTTACATTTTTGGCTTTTAGATGTGAGAGCCTTTACAATTTCGTGAAATAAGACATGCTTAGGGTTTTTAGTTTCATCGAAATTATTTTTACCGTAGCTTTGGTTGGTTGCGGATTTTATTTTTTTGCAAGGTTGTGCTTCATCTTGATTGGAGCATCCTCTGCTTTTTTTGACCCTTTCTTCCTTTTTTACGTTAATCTCATTGAGATTTAGGAGGTGTCTATTGGTTGAAATATCCGATTGGGATGATTTCTTATTGGTGTTGTCCCCTTTAATTTGGTTTATCACCATCTGGACATTTTTAGTGGTTTCTGGATTTGATTCCAGATACTTTTCCTTTTCCTCTTTTTTCATTTCATTCTTGCACGAATTTAGTAAATCGTCAAGTAGAGGGAGATTAGAAAGAGTGGATTTTTTAAAATTTGGCCTATGTCCATCAAATCCATCGGATATGTGAGAGTTTGGGCTCTTTAAGAATTTTAACTTGAATTTATATAAGTTTTGTGGACTTGGATTGCTTTCACAATCTCTAGTATCCGTTTTGACCATGTTGAACATGTTCTTAGAATGGTGAGAGGATGACATTATTTTAGTGTCTTTAAAAGCACTTGTCTTCTCCATCTCTTCGGGTTTTGAGTGCTCACCTTTTAGAGTGAGACTCTTATTTCTTGGAATTGGTTTTTTAAGACCAGTTTCTTTTTGGGTGAGTGCATTAGATGCACTCTTAGGATTTTGAGACTGATTTGGCCGGATACTCGTATCTAGCGAATCTTTACCAGTCTCTTTTGGTTGCTCAGGGTGTCTCTCCTTGTCTGGAGGCCTCTTTCGCGGATGTAGTTCTCGCTTTGTATTTCTTACATAGCCCTTCATGTTAAAATATTTATAATTATTACGAAACGACATCTTCTTTCAAGCACATATGTTATGATTGAAATAATCACAAAAATAAATGACAATATGATTATTGTAATCAACAAACTCTCAATCCAATTGCAAAGGCTGTATGGATAAGTATCATAGTCGTTCCTTATTGTAATATGTGTCATATAAACCCCTAGAACTAAACCAGCAGCGGCAGGAAAAAATGAAAGGCCGTTTATTAAAACCCGACATCTTTTCTTATTTGAAACATCTTCTGTGATTTGTTTTTCGTTATTCTTGTCTTCAAAAAACAGCACTGTTTCGTTGCCATCATTTTCTAATTCATCCTTTTCGATTTTTTGCGTTTCCAGATCCATTTTTTGCGGTTTAAAAAATAATTTCGAAAATATATATTTTAAATTTATGATTTGTAATATCCGAAAAAGTAAATTGAATAATCCATTGGTGTAAAATTGCGTCTTATGAAAAATTTACAGCATTTTCTTCAGCTTATATTTTTAAAAATTAAAGGCATGAATTTATGAATTTACAACAAATTATTTTCGCATTATTTATAAATACCAATTTGATAGAAAAAATAGCGTAAAAATTTATAAGTGAATTTTAATAAGTTTAGAAGCAATATTATGGCAAAAATTCTCTTGCAAGATAATTATAAAGAAGAACGTATCTGCTACGATAAATATAGATTTCACATTATACAAATATATTCCTGAGTTAATTATTACGTTTTCTTCTTTTAAAGAAAATTAGCTTTTAATAGTTTTAAGTTGTATGAGCGCGAAGTCGAAAATAAGTAAATTATAAAATATTTTCCTTTTAAGAAATCCGCTTTCCATATTACTAAATATATATACTCAATTTAGTATATAAAGTTTTATAACCAATTCGAAAATCACAATTATTTAAATCGCTATCATTGGTTTTAAAAAAATAATTTTGTGGACAGAAAACTCAGAAATATCTTTAAAAACTGTTTTGGTATAAATAATTGTTCATGTGATGATACTTGATTTTTAAATCCAAGTGGTCTCATATTATTGTGTTTTTTTTCTCATTTATTGTAGTTACGTATCATATAGAATTCTATATCTTAGAAATCATACTAGAAAAATATTAATATATTTTTAAAATATCACTGAAAAAGAAAAGGCAAAGAAGAAGCATATTTCAAATTTGTGATTTATTGAAGCAATTTTAAATGCGAACATTATATAATATCTATTAAAATACATGGTTTAAATAGGAAGTTTGAACTTATACCAGTTTTTAGATGTTTTTATGCTATTATTTTTTTCACAAATACGCTTATCTTATGCTAATATACAATTTACACACCACAATTTTTTTTAGCTCAAACTGTTTGAATAAACATAAAATATAATATAAATTTTTATAAATATGGCGAGTATCTATTTCATATCCGATTATTACTTGCAAATACAATAGTTTATTGGCAAAGTTCATATTTTTTTTATTTTATTATCGCGTTTTTCAAAAGATATTTGATTTGAAATTATTGGAAAATGTGAGAAATAGCGATCTTCTAAAAATTATCGTTATCCACATTTTTTTAAAAACAACTAGTATCTGATAAATATTAAATAAATAAAGTCACTACTATTTACCTATAATAAATATATGCTTGTATATTTATTCGTGTCTCTTAGAATTTTTAGTTGTAATTTCAAATACTTACTATAGCCACGCTTAAGCAATTACATTAATTGTATTATACTCCTAGTATGCATTTTTACATTCTATGCTTTCTATAATTTAATTTGCATTATTCATAATTTTTATAAAATCGAAATTTAATTTTTATGTTTATTGAATAAAAAATGACCAAAAAAGCTATTTAACCCATAAATTTTGTGTTGGTTCTTTATAAATTCAAATACCCATTATATATATATTCTGGGTTGGTGGATCTTTAAGACATAAAAATAGTTTTCGTCCGCTTAATTCTTGCGTTTCTTACTTCACTTAGTGAAATTAAAACAACATTAATTATAAAGCAAGTTTTTGTGTGCACACTTCTTATGCGAATATAATTTTTTCCCACTATGTTTATTTAAACTATATTTTATTTTCTTTCATGATATAATCGTCATTTAGTGGGAAAAATATATAGATTTATTTTTCAATTCAGTTTTATCAAGAATTCTTTTTGATTAAAATATAAGTGAATACAAATTTATATGATATTTGAAGGTTTTTACCACATAAATGCTTAACATTGCTTGAATATAAAAAGTGAATTGTCGATTTCATTTTTTATAAATACAATATCTACGTCGAATACAATAAAAATAATTTATTCATAAAGGTTCTGTTTATTGATGGCATATAGTTCCTCAATACTCTATGCTCTTATTTTGGAAGTATCTTCAATCTAAACATTTTAAAGACCACTGTTTTGTTGATACTGCCACAATAACCAAAGAAGAAAGATTTGCGGCAAAAATTAAGATATTGGTGATTGCTATAATTTTTTTCTGGGTTTAAACCGATATGTAATAGCAGTAGCAACGACAAAAGTAAATGAAAATACGATTACTACAATGCACAAAGCAAACAATCTGCCACAAAAGTCGTATGGGTTACTCATAGTCAAGTTTCTGTGTGCAGCGTGTGTCAGTATTACGCCTATGCACAACCCTAAAGCAGCAACCAAAAATGAAAACCCGTTTATTGATCTGATTGGAATTTTGTTATTTTCTGCTTTTGGCACTTTTATTTTCAGGTTTATTTTTTCATCATTATCAACGACTAGTATTGTTTCGTTTTGGTCGTATAATGATTCGCTATCTTCGCTTTTTTGTGTTTTCAGTTCCATTTTTCTACTGGGTTTGAGACAATTAAAATTTTTATATTATTTTTTTCCGTAAAAGTAAATTAAAATACTATTAGTAGGAAATCATAGCAAAAAAATATATAATTTTATTTAACTTCAATTTTTAGATTTGAGAGCATTATATTTAAAGGATTTACAAAGAATTATTTGATCGAAAAATACTCTATATTTATTCTGTAAGGATTTACAAAGAATTATTTGATCGAAAAATACTCTATATTTATTCTGTAAGGATTTAAAAATAATTATTTGATCGAAAAATGCTCTATATTTTATTTTATAAGGATTTACAAATAATTATTTGATCAAAAAATGCTCTAAATTTTATTTTATAAGAATTTTAATGTTTCTAGGGCCAAATAATATTTTATGATTCTTCATATAAGGTACAAAGATTAAATTATATTTAATAATGGTTTATGCGATCTCAAATCTAATATTTTAAAATTCTTCGTATAAGTTACAAAAATTAAATTATCTATTATAATAGATAGTGTAATCTGAAATCAAAGATTAGATTTAAAGTAAAATATATTTTTATTCTTATTCTTTTATGCTTGGATAATCTTCATATTAATTAGCTGCTATTTATGCACCAATTAGAAAATAATTTTACTACAAAAGCAACTCTATAGTTACCATGAAGTCGAAAATAAGTAAATTAAATATTATTTTTATCTTCTACAAATTTAAACTTGAACGTGAAGCTTTATTTTCACTGTGAAGTCGAAAATAAGTATATAAAACATTATTTTCATATTCAATAAATGTCAAAGTTAATTATCAAATTCATTTTTGCAAAAAAGTTGTGAATTTGTAATATAAAAATATTTTCTGAATCTAAAAATAGTTAATTTAAATTGCTTTATCCTTTACCAATAAACTCTTTTATATGCTATAAAAGTTAGTTGATAAAAATTTTAAGTTCTTATTTACATAATATAAAAATTATTGGTAAATCTACATAATAAATATTTATATTTGGTTAACGCGGAATAAAGCTTTTGTCGATTGAAATATTCCATATTATATTAAAATATTTGTAAAAATATATTTATACTTAAATGGATATTGAAAGTTGGTGTATAATTTACAAAAAAATTATTTATGATATATTTTAATGATTTAAGCGATATAGTGTAATTTTTAATGCCTAATTATACATATTTTTCTTACCTAAATTTTGTGAAATATGGAGTGGAATATTTATAAATTGAAAAAATATAATTTTCTTAGTTTATGATGATTTTTAGTTTTTCTTTCGCCAGAGATTAAGCATAAAGGCTTCTAAAAATTGTGTTTTTCTTAATTTTGTATTATAAAGCTGGTTGAATGCGGATTACTATGCTGTAATTATGGTAATGCGATTGTGGCTATCGTTGAGTAGTGCAAATATTAGGTTTGAAATGATAATTTAAATGATTAAAGGTATGAATACTCCTCACGAAACATCAATTTATAAACTATAAAATCGTTAAATAATGCCGTCTAATAGCAAAGAGATACAGAAAACGCTTTTAGATGTACTATTGGAAAAGAAAGCTTATAGATTTAATCAATAACTTAATTGTTGCGATGAAATAATCAGAATCTGTTTCTAAACGCAAGTGCAATCCATAAAAACCATGATTGGTATATGTGGATTCTTCCGCGTAGGGTAGATTCGATCAACGTAGTCAGATTAATACCGTTATTATTTCTTTTGGGGATTATTTCAAAACATTATTGCATCCTTTTTGATATTCCCAAATCTATCCTCATAAACAGTTCTTTATCTCACAAATTATATTAATATAATAGTCTTTCAAAGCGTGAAGGCCTGTATCGTACCTCTTCTACATCTATAATTACTTTGAATTGTTATTATATTTTTATCTTTCTACTATTTTTTTAATTATAAAGAACATAATTTATTAGTAAAAAGCAGTCTATCCTCGAAATATCTTGAAATTATATCTTTTAAGGTAATAATATCATTGATATTTTACAAGAGAAAAGTATAAAGCAATAAAATTTGTCGTTAATTTGATATAATTTTTTTTTTAAAAACTTTAGCTTACCAAATTTTGAGCTTAACGTTTAAATTTAATTATTATTGTTTTTTTTTGCTTTTGTATTTTTATTTTAGATTTTTAATAGAAGCTTAATGGTATTTATTTCCCTACATACATCATATTTATACAGTTGGCTATATACTCTTCTCTTACATCTTCTTCATAAACTTTCTTCATTTTTTTTTGATTTTTAGAAAAAAAATTGATTTTAATTTAAGTGATCAATATGAGAATCAGAGATATTAAAAAATATTATTGGTTACCGGATATCTTGACCAATGAAGCTTTCCTAAGTCATGATATAATTTAATGATCCAAATAAAGAAGAATTATACATTTTTGTATTTATGTTCTTAAAGTGTACATTTATTCGAAACTTACATGAAACAATAATTTTAATAAATTAACACTGGTTAATTCAACAATTTGATTTTCTTCTGCCCCTTTATTCAAGATACAAAGAAGAACATAAGCAATAAGAAAAGAAAAAAAAAATTGAAATTTTTAAAATGAAAGAATCAAAAATAAATGCACGAAAACTCACAATAATTCTGATATGTAACACAATAGGTGCAGGAATATTTATTCTACCACCAATTTTGATGAATATAACCGAAAGCAAGCAATTATCGTTGATATGTTGGATTCTAGGCTACTTCATAGCCATTATGTTTGGTTTATGTTACGCCGAGCTTGGAAGCACTTATCCATATGAAGGCGGGGATGCATGGTATCTCAAATTAGCTTACCATAACATTCTCAGCACTATATTCTCTTTCGTTAGTGTAGGAATAATTCTTCCATGCTCATGTTCCATAATGGTTAAAAACATAGTTGATCCAGATGAGATTTATGGAATATATTCAAACATAGTTATTTTCGTTATTCTTCTTGTTATTATGATATTGAATTTATACGGTACAATTTATGTATTTAAAATGCAATATTTACTAACTGTACTCAAAATTACAATTGTTGCTATTTTTGTGACTTTGGCTCTTCTCGTCTTTTTTGAATATATAGATTTGAATGTTGAAGTTGACAAATTAAATTCTGTTGAAATTAAAGTTGATATAAATGAAATATATACACTAGAAAACCTTTTTAAAGTGATGAATGGCATGCTTTTGGTCTTATGGTCATTTGACGGATGGAATTCCGGTAATTTTATTGCACACACGATCAAAAATCCAGGAAAATCATTTCCACGTGCAATATTTACTTCGTGTACGGTTGTTGGATTAATTTATTTGCTGATGAATCTTTCATTTTTTAAAGTTATACCATTGAAAGAGATAAAAGAAAACAAAAAACTGCTTGGATGTTATTTTAAGAACTTAAAAATACACGATTATTTAAAAAAAATACTGTCACACGCTTTTCAAATAGTTCCATTGCTAGGAACTTTGAATGGGTCTTATTTAGTAGCATCGTCGATCATCGACTCATACATAGATAAAATAATTAATGGAAGTAATTTAAGTAAAGAGGAAATTCCAGCAAAAGATTGTTCAGATATATCTAAATCAAGTGATTTTTGGAAAAATAAGCACATGCTGAAAATTTTTGCGCTTTCTATTTTTACACTAATAGTTATTTTTTGTACATTCTTTGATGCCAATAAAATTATCATGAAAATTGGATTTTTGATGTACCTGTTTTATGGATTAAGCATATTTGGAATTCTGATTCTTAGAAAGAAAGATAAAGATGTTGATAGACCTTTTAAAGTACCTACCATTGTTATTTGTGGCTGTATTTGTATTACTTTGGTCATTGTGGTCAATTCGATACGTAGCCAGTTTACGGGAACAAATTGATGAAATTGGATATGAAATTGAAATATATTTATCATTTGCATATATCATAAATTATTGTATCAATAAATATTATAGATTTTTATTTTGCTTATACACAGCTATTCATAATAATTTCATGTATATTGAATAGTATCAATGCTTTTTTATGCCAGAAATAGTAAAAAAAAATTACATTTTATTATACCAATTTACACATTTTTTAAAAAATTTATAATAACAAAATCATAATATCGGTGATTATTTCATAGATTATAAAATATGGTATAAATTATCTGTCTAGTTTAAAAAAAATATAGTTAGCAATAGTATAATTCATTCGCATTTATAAAATCATTCCTTATGTACCTTTATTTTTGTTGTTAAGGCCCAATTTGGGATTTACTCATAAAACTGATTACTTCTTCATTTCTTAAACAAGTTCTGTAAATAAATATCTTTCGATTTTTATCTTTTCCCTATTTATAGACTATCTACCTGATTCTATTACCTAACCCATTCCTTAAAACTGATGATCGCTCAATTTTTTTTGAATATAAATGGATAAACCGAAATCAACATCATATTTTTGACGTAAAAATAGCTTTTTTTAACATTAGAAATGAATCAAAGTAACTTCAAAATGTATTGCTTATGCATTAGGCTTTTCGAAATAATCCAAGATTTCTTACGTATAATTGTTTTAGAAAAGATTTATAAATTATTACATATAATAGTTTCCAAAGTAATATTTGATTTTTAGCATATAATGGTTTTCTAAAAGAATTCCTAATTAATTACATATAATGGTTTTTTGTAAAGATACATAATTTATTACACATAATATTTTTCTGAAAGGAACCATAATTTATCACATATAATAGTTTTCTGAAAAGATAAATAATTTATTACACATGAAAGTTTTCTAAAATAATCTTGGATTATTGATGTATAATAGTTTCTAAAATAATCTGTGATTTCTAAAATACAGTGTTTTTTACAAAGATCCTAAATTTATTCCATATATAGGTTCTAAAATAATCTTCAATTTCTAAAATACAGTGGTTTTTGAAAAATGCACAATTTATTCAATATAATAGGTCTAAAATAATCTTCAATTTCTAAAATACAGTGGTTTTTGAAAAATGCACAATTTATTCAATATAATAGGTCTAAAATAATCTTCTATTTCTAAAATACAGTGGTTTTTGAAAAGATCCTCAATTTATTTAATATAATAGTTCTAAAATAATCTTCTATTTCTAAAATACAGTGGTTTTTGAAAAGATCCTCAATTTATTTAATATAATAGTTCTAAAATAATCTTCTATTTCTTATGAGCAATAATTTTCTCAAATAATCTACATCATATCTTTGGGGTTTTTTTATGAAAAGAATTTTATGTAAAAAACGAATATTTAATAATAATATTCCATAAATGTATAGGAAAACATTTTATATATATAATTTGCGATCTGATTATAATTCTGTCAATAAATATTTTTCAAGATTAAAAATTCCTGTTTTTACGCATTACATGAATTAAAAATTCAAAAGAAAACCCTATACTAATCTTTTAGAAAGACTATAAATGTCAAATCTACCCGATAAACACAAAAGATAATTTGAATTCTTTTTGGAAATACAAAATTAAGTTATCCTGGTAATTTTTTTTGTGTTTCTGTGTTCTTAAATAATAAATCGCAATTTGTATCATTTTTTTCTAAATATCAAAGGACTTTTTTGTCAAATATTTATTCTTATGGCTCATATTATGCTATAAATTAATCTAGTATCATAGACTAGCATATAAATGCCTATAAATTACATTTTTAAATAGAAAAAAATTAGAGGTTACAACATAGTGATTTCTATATTTATTTATAAAGTTTTCTGCTTTAGAAATGATCGGTTATTTTGAACTATAAATTCGAAAAAGATATATTTGCAATGCTATAAATTTCCCCTACTATCCGACTTAATCATAGATAGAAAGCATAAACTGAATGTCACGGATTAACTAGCATTAGGTTACGACAAAAAAACATGATTTATGCTCTAAGATTTTTTTTTATTTTTAGATTTGTTTCCTAATGTATTTTAAACAGCCAAAAAATGGTTTTTCATGCATAAATTCATGCAACAAATTTATATTTAAATGTGATTAAGATATTATTATATTTAGTGAAAATATTTCATACGTCTTTTCATTTCAATTTAAAAGAATGGGGTAGTTTTACAGATATTTCCACATTCATCCCTAGAATTTTAGATATAAAAATATGATACTTGTTTTTAAGATATATTTAATAAGTAAAGTGCTGTTGTTAAACCATAGCTTTTGTAATATTATGTACACGATTCGTCTCTAGAATTCTAGATAACGAAAAATACGTGAATTGGTTTAAAAACATATTCTATAGGTATAGTGCAGCTGTTAAACCATATTTTTTAGAATATTGTGGACATATTAAATTTAGCTATACTCATTATTGTAGATTAAAATAAAAAACATCTTTTTTATTTTATTTTCCCAAATCATATCCAATATTTTATTCGCTAATAATAGATTTTATGATTTTTTTACTCTTTTTATCATGAATTTGGATGCTACTTCTTCAAAATTAATTTTATTTTTTTCCTGAGACCACATCTTATCTATATCTTTGGCTATTTCTAAAAATTTTCTTATGCGTATTTGCTCTTTTAAATCTTTTATTCCTGGAGTTTTTCTCAGACGTACTATTATAAACTTAGTATTCATAACAATAAAATTATAATAGTCAATATATATTTTTGGTTTAAGTACTAGGTTTCCATACAAATTAGAAGACATTCTACAAAAAAAACATAAACAAATTTATTCTGCAAAAATAGCGGATCAATTTTAGATTGGTAAAAATTAACAAATAAAGTTAGCTAATTATGCCTTTTACAAATATTTATCATTTTATATATTGTCAAAATTATAAACCCTAAAAAACGCATTGATCTATTTAAATTTGTCCTTTATAGCTCAAAGTAGTATTAATACCTTTTTCTTATAGATTTCACAAAATAAATATTCAGTATTTCATGTCATTTTAAAGCAAAGTATATAAAAAATTTATAGTAATAAAACCATATTTTAAATAGGATTTTTTTTATCAGTACACAAATAACTTTGTGCTTTAGCTCTGAATAATATTTTTTTAATTAATAACGCCATTTGATATTAAATTTAAAAGCTGATTCACAGCTGTACAATTAAATTCGTCTCTTCTAAGTGTGTTTAGAAAATACTATACACGATAAATTTTTGTTTGATTTTTTTAGACAGATAATCAAATGATATCATTTTCTTGCTTTCTGAAACAAAATTAAAATCTACCTGTTTACTAAATTACTATCGCATAAAAGGTTATAAAAAAACTATATCTTTTTTAATTAAGTAAGTATTTTAAAAATCCAGCTAGGTAGAGAATAATATCACTCAAATGTATTCTAAAGAGCATTCTGAAGGTTTGCTTTAACATGATTAAATAGCTAAAAATATAATTACACATAAATAAAATCATAAATTATGTAGAATATACTGAGTTCGTCCGGTAAATATATACTTGAAAATCCATTCATCAGAGTAAATGACATGTCCCATTCTTTTTTCATGAACCCAGATTTTGATGAGTGATAGAAGTATGAATGAAGCAGAAAAATATCTTTTCTCCATCTTGGGCTATTATACAAAAAATAAATCTGAAAAATATATTCTTTCACATCTGGTAAATGCAAAAATGGATGTTCCGCTTTCAAAAAGAACTCAAATATTGTTCTGCCCAAATAAAACGTGTTTAAACCTCTTTATACCGGCAAATAACTGTATTTCCAGATTATACGAAAATATGTTGGAAATAACGTGCAAAAAGTGTAATTTTAATGCGTCTGTTGATTTAAGTGAATCATGTGAAAATATGGGAGCTTTAAAACCCGCTGAAATACAGAAAAAATTTGATTTTAAAGATTTTTTAACGTAATTTAGTTTATTTTATCATTAAAAATAGAAAGTATTATAATTTTATAGTTTAGGTATTTATATTTTGCATTTACACTTATTTTTCAAATTTACACAATTCCAGATATATGGATTTTTTATGCCATTATGTTTTATAAAAATTTAAATCTATAAACATAATTCTATATTTTACCGTGCGATCTATTTTTATTGTTAAAAATATCATATTCATGTGTTTTGAAAATTTATTAACACAAATTGATCAAATGAACTAAATTGGATATCCTTACTGATATAACAAATTTTAATTTTATGATTATTTCCCATAAATTTAAAATTCATCGGGATTTTAATATTTTACTCAACACAAAAAACAAAAAAAATCCACCCTAAAATTACGCATCCTTGTTGTTAATGGTCTATTTTTTTGCATTGATAAATAGATAAATTTATTCAGAATCAAATAATTTTTTAATCACAACAAAATATATCTTAATCTTTTAAAAAAAATTAAAAGTAAATATTTTAGTAAAATTTTCATATAGGAGAATCACATAAGCGATACTAATATCTAAATACATTGATTCCTATTGTTTTCAAAAATAACATCACTAAATCATATGTATGGCAACTTAAAACGTACTTAAATAATTTTTAAAAATGAACACAGCATCAACTTGCAATGTTATTGTTTAATACGATTACAATTATTTTTGAAAATGTAATCTTGCTGTTCTTTTAACATAATTCTGTTGTTTTGTTTTGTAATTTTACTTCATCTCTATATTATGTTTTTATGATAATGTTGATAACTTAAAACAACCAATCGAAAATCCAATCATATTTATTTCAAACCTGGTTTTTTTTGCATTCTAAAAGTTTTTTTACCGGATATTTTTATTAATATTAAATAAAAATCCCAGTTTTGTGCGATCAATAAATTTATGGCTTTTAATATGTTTTATTATGTTATAAATAAAAATACCCAGTTTTGTGTGAGTAATTAAATTTATGACTTTTAATATGCCCCTTTTATATTATAAATAATATTTTAAAGGAATTTTTATTGATATTGAAATAAAAAAACCCCCAATTTTGTGTGAGCAATTAATTCATGGCTTATCATACGTCATTTTATATATAATAGTATCTAAAAGGAATTTTTATTCTATGTTTACATAAAAAATCATATTTTCATATGAAAAATAAAATACATGCTTGCAAAAATAATTTTAAACTGCACTATATAAATATGATATTTCTGATTCAAATATAAGAAATTAAAAATATGCATTTATTTACCACTCTCAAAAATTTCCATAATATTATGCTTTTTATACATCTATAATTGTATTATAAAAATTTTAGATGATATCATAAAAGTAACACCTTGAAAAAAACAAAATTTGCAGATAGGAAACCACCACCCAATAAATATATAAAGGTATATTTTAATAAAATAAATTTTTTTTTATTACATTATTTTGTTCACCATGAAATTTTTTGTCTAATGCCCTTTTATTTTAGAATCAAATATGACACATTAAATAAATCTATTATAGAAGTTTTTATTGATAATATTTTGTTAATTTTTGGTTATATGATGCCCAAAATTAGCGTATTATTGTCCTGAAAACCACAGAAATAATGAATTTGTATTAAAGTATGATAAATAATTAAAATTAGCAAAAAAATTACATCCTAATCAATAAGTTTTTGTTAAAATGTAAAAATTATAGTAGGAAAGACTTATTTCTCAAACAAAAAGCAATTAAAATTATCTTTTTTATGCATAATGTTTTTTAATGGTAAATTTTAAGATGAACCCATTTATAGAAAAACAATTATAACTACAAATCATTAGGTATCGCCAATATGTCTTTCTTAAGAAGTTACTTGCTTGAACAGAATAATAAAACATTATCCATATAATTCAAGATTTTTCAAAGAAGTTGTGTGCCTTAATATATCATTTCTGTGCCCGTTATTTGTATTTTTTTTCTTAATAAAGTACCAATAATGATAATGTTTCGTATTTTTATATTCAGATAATCAATTTTAAGATAGAAAATATTGGGTATTAAAAAAGATTGAATAGAAATACCACAAGCAAAACACTTAAATAAGTTAAAAAACGAAAAAGATTCATGCTTGGATAAAATCGTCTATATTATGTTGTCTTTTATTCCAGTCCACAAAATTAAAGATTCTCTTATGCTGATTAACCACTTAAAATTCCATTTTTTATAGCCTAATTTGCTTTTTATAAAATTATTTCCGTGAACTATTTTGCAAAAATTATGAAGATATTTTTTATGATGTTCCGAATATTGGATGATTTGCAAATTTCAAAAATATTTTTTCTTTCTAATGTGATATTTCTTCTTCCTATAGTTCTTAAAATCTAAAATTATAATATAGTAATATTTTATCTTCAGAAATATAATTTTTATATTAAAACCTGTAGAAGCTGGATTAATATCCATACAGGAACATAATTATAATTATTCAATTTAAATACCAAAAAATTATTTGATATTTATTACATCATATCATTATACTATTGTATGATCAAATAGTGAAAAATCTAATTTGGCATACTTTAGGTTCTATTTATTTAAACTATTAAACCATATAACTAAATTCGAAATATAAGATCCTGCGTTGTGAATTACATAAACTTACAAATCTTTTCGGGTTATAGCTACAATTCTTTTGAATAAGAGAATTAGGGTACCTATAAAAGTTACTGAAAACATAAAATAATAATATATATTCTAAAAGTTCAGGAATCCGCTCAAATAATAATAAAGGGGTGAGTTGAATTAATACGAACTTAAGAAGTTTTTCGATGTTTTTAGATCAAATTCAGAAAAAATATCTATTCAAAGCAATTTATAATTCATTTATTGGTGTAAAAATGCATTTAGCAATGAGTTTAACACAAAAAATAAATAACTTTTATTTTATTCGTTTATATTTTTTTGTTATGAATTTCTTTTTTATAAATACCAAATTGATCATGTCGAATTATATTCTCGATAGTATAAGGCAATAATAAAACAAAAATTGCACTGAAAAAAAACAATTAATGTTTTCTGGTTTATTGAATTGGCTACTTTTCATCCAATTATTTATAGTATCGTTAGTTTCATCAATTTTCAAAGCTAATGTACTTTAGAGAGACCTATTTCTAAATACACAAGTTTACTGGCCGAAAAAAAACTACAATACCTAACTGAAAAATAAAACAATCGACTTTTGCATCTGATTCAAGCATGCTTCGTGTGATTTTGAATTATATTTACTATTGTTTTGGATTTTTTTAAATACGTTTGTTGTTTTGATACTGTTTATTAGATTAGTTCATAGTCTCTTTTCAGAGTACTATAATTATAAAATAATACTGTACATATGTTTAATGGAATGCTAAATATTTTGTGATATGATCAAACACGGCTTTAATATTTTTAAATCCATCTATTGTTATAAAAAAAGCTGGGTTTTGAGAATCACGTTTAACATTAACTTTTTTAAGTTAAGAATCCATATTTGTAAGTTTTAAGTTGATTTATTTACCATAATTCTGAATTATACCTAAATTTCATCTAAAATTTTATATTTTATGTAGCACTAAAAACGAGAGTTTATTCGAATAAATCCAGTGTTTTTATTGCTTTATTATATTATTAATAATTTTAAAATTGTTTTTCCATTTTTGAATTATTTATCTTTGATGGTAAAAATATCTCCTTCATATTGCCTCTGAAATATTTTTGTCACAAAAAAAATCTAATGATTTCTAATTATCTATTAATACTATGATTTACACGATTTGACTTTTTTTAAGACTTTAATGCTTGCGCATGGTGTATTAGAATTAAGAATGTATAAATAGATTAAAAGATTTATCATTAAAAAGGAAATACTTTGTGTGATTGTACATATTTTATAATTAAAAATGATTTGTGTTTTTTTTATTTCTGTATGTAAACCTTTTCTAAGTTATTTGGCATTTATATCCTAAAAAACATTTCAATTATAATTAAATTTTTTTAGCAAAAAATAATTACTATTTAACTTATAGAATTTAGCTTTATCAAGAAAATGTGATTTTTTATATTTTATACTGAGTTTGGAAAATTTAAAACTTAACGGTAAATACATTTATAAAGATAATATTTTTTCGCTTATAGAAAATTGATTTCTTTTCAAATAAAATACTTATTAAATAATAAGCTATATAGTATTGAGAAAGACAGTTGAACTAATAGGACTTGAGAGAAAATGATGAGGTGCGAAGAAATTACAACCAAATCCGTTCTATAGAACAATCAAAAGTTTTTAATGAACAATTATGAAAAGCTAAAAATGAATTAATACGAAACTTATAACATTAAGTATGCCCGAATATTTATATAGTTATCTTAAATATATGTATATATCGTAAAATATAAAATGCCTGCGCCCGATAGAACATCAATATAATTGTACTTCTTATTGTATATTTTTACTTTGAAATCGTGAATATGAATAAATAAAATAATTTTAAAACTATTTTTATGCTATAGAAAATGCACAATACACCAATAATGTGTATATATGGATCTAATAACTCAGATAAAAACATATTAGACAAATTTGATGTGCAAAAAGGACTGAAATTTTAAAGTTATACTATATTAACATGAATAGTTCTGTTTTTTCTTAAATTCTAACACAGGTAAAGTTTATAGCTGTTAAGAAAAATATATTGTCAAATAATGTGGAAATTATGCTTAAATGAATACATAAATCCATAATTTTTTTTTTCAAAAATCTGCTAAAAAATTGAAAATAATATTTATTAATGCTTCAAAAAAAAACTAGAGGCTTAAAAATCTACATATTTCCAATTCTTTTATAGATTTCGATGCAAAAAATGGTTTATAAACCCTATTTAGCAAGAATTATACAAAATTTTAGTTTAAAATAGCACAAATTCAATCAAAAAAATACATTAAATTTTTCTTTTGATATTAAATAAAGAATTTAATTTTGAATGTGTTTAGATCAATATCATATTTAGCCATTTAAATTGATTTTTATAAAATTTTGTTTTTATAGTTTATTTAAATAATAAGTATATAGAAATATAGATGCTCTATTTTTTGCTATAAGCTGGTACATATCATGAATCTTGGTTGCAAAAACACATTTGATTTTTAAAATATATTTGAGAATATTTCGGCGATAGAAGGCCGACTAAAAGCAAGAATCAAATAAACTTTTATTATATGCTATTTTCTCTTTTGTATTGAAAAATCGACTATGTGATATAGAAACATGTTTTCAGAGAAAACACAGCAGATTTTTCTTTTTTCTCTTGGTATAAAATTTTCCATTATGACGGGGTAATTCTATTATTGCAAAAATTGAGAAAATTAAAAATAAAATAATCCATAATGCATTTCTATATGAATTACTTGGAAAGCATTTTGACGCTTAAGGGGGCAATATATCATTATTTAAATTTTTAAAAACCGTTAATATCAGAGAGCTTTTTATCTTGTGCTATTTGTTTCATCATTTTTTTTTCATTTTAAAGAATATTGATGCCTTAAATTACTCATGTAAATGCTATTTAGTACCAAAATTGTTATATTTCATAATTTTTTCTTAAAAAAAATTATCTGCGTGTAATCAAATATAGCAAGATATCACATATTTTTGTGAATAAAAATACTTTAAAGATGTAGTTTATATATTTTTTAGTCCCAAAAGACAATTTATATTGTATAAATTAAGCTTTTTCTTTTATATTATAACCCATACAATGCGATAACGATATATAATTTTCATTCCCATATTCATGATGTCTATTACTCAACAAATATTTTTATTTAGGGATAAAAAACAGCATATTACATATTAATTTATCAAAAATAAACACATTCCGTTTATCCATCATATCTAGGCTTTATAATTATTTTTCAATAGAACTGAAAACCAAATATGGATTTTGTATTTATTTATGGATTTCATAAACCACATATTTGGTTTATTTATGTAGTCTAAGCTCTATAATTATTTTTATAAAGTGTTGAAAACGTTATATGGTTCATGATTCTGTTTATGTAATTCGATAAGCCACAAGTTGAAATATTATACAAATATATTAATAAAATTCATCTGTTTTTTATTAAAATTATTTTGTTTTTATTTGCCGAACTGTCTTCATGAGTCTTAAACATGGTGGAATAAAAAAAAGTTTAATGAAACTTTGTGGGTTTTTATGATTATAATAAAGATAACAGAGGATTCGAAATCATAGTCAATTTTATACTGATGAAATTTAAAGTAATTTTGGTACAAAAGCATATATATATAGAATTTTGTAAGTATAGTGAGATAAAAAGCGATTAAAGCTGGTGGTGTTTCGAATTATGCGTCTTTTACAACAGCTAAGCAAAATAAAAGCGTTTTGAATATGCGTACTTAAAATTAAAAAACCATAATTAGATTGAAACTTATATTTTACAAAAAATCATCTTATTTTAAATATTTTAAAACACCACTTCTATTCAATTGCATACATATGAAGACAATCTATTTTTATTACACTAAATACCTTCCAAATTTTTTACTTCACAACTGTTTATTTTATCCAAAAAATTTCCTGTATATTAAAGCCAAAACACCCAGCTTATCTAAAATGATGAAAATGCAGGTTAATATAAAAATAGAAAATCCAAGATTAACCAAAAATATTTCTCTTTTCGCCTTTTCTTTCCCCACGTTTATGCTTTTTCTAGCCTCATCGATTTCTTTTTGTAATTGTTTACTTGTATAATTTAAACCCTTGAGCTTTACTGTTGATTTTTCAAGCTTTGATGTATTGTCCACCGCTTTGGTAACTTGTCTTGCAACCATTTTCACTGTTTCTTCTAAATCCTCATAATCATTTCTTTTCGGTTGTACTTTATTGCCTATTTTATTTTCATTTTCTTTTCTAATTTTTTCTATATTATTTCTTGCCGTCTGTACAGATCTTAATAGTTCGTGCCGCCAATTTTTTATGGACATGGCCTGGTCTTCTGTATATTCATCTCTTTCATATAAAAAAAGTTCATATTTGTGTATTTTCGAATATGCTTCAGAAAGATATACTTTTAGTTCCTTTTCTGTTTCTATTACGGGAGGCTTTATATATTCCTCAATCTCAGCTTTGTCTACCATAAGTCAAATCGGGGTCCTTCTTAAACATTCATTACATAGAATTTGACATTCGAAACATGAGAAATACCATGCTGATAAAGAATTAACAATAATATTATTTAAATTGTAAATTGCGATTTGAAAAATATAAACACTAGTTTGGGCAAGTTGTGTTCATGATTTCATAAATGTTCTTTGTTTATAATTTCATAAAACATTATTGTGTGGAAAATTTAAAAAAGGTTTATTGTGTTGGTAATTTCAATAGAAATATATTGCAATATGTGTTCAGATATTTATTTTGAAAAAATTTCTGAATATTATATGTAAAAACAGTAACAAAGATTATTAGAATCTATTTTCAATGAATTAAATTCTGTTCGTATAAGAAGAATTAACTGTGAAATTTTATTTATCATTACGAACTAAATTTGCTATTTATTGTCTTGATTTAAAATTTTATAATCTTAAAATCGAAATAAAACTCCTTAAATAAAAATGATAATTATTTACGATGTTTCTGGTTTAGTTTCAAGATAATAAAGCATCAAAGTCACATAAATATATTTTATTGATCACAGGCTCATGTCTATTTCATGTGCGTGGAAAATCAAATATTAAATCAATATTACCGATTGTTTTATAGTTTCCACCCCAAACAACTTTATTTTATTCATTTTTGCCTTTTTTTATTTTATAATTAAAATATTTCCCTTGAAAAAAATAAAAAATATTTTTTAGAAAGCCAATTTCAAAGTAAATAAACCCGAAAACCTTATTATATAATAATAAATCATATATGAAATGTTTCATTGGGGATTAAATCTATGATAAACATGCTCTTTTACTTTTTTATTTTAAAATTCATATTATAATTTTATGGTAAATGTGCGTGATGTATTTAAAGAAAGAATTTGAATTATAAAAAGTAGTGTTGAATTTAAAGAAAAATTTCAGCTTTTAAAAGGTTTACCTAAGTTAAAACCAATAAAAAATAATATTCAATGCAATTTATATTTATAAGATTCAATAAATACGGTTTAGGTATTATATACACATTTTATGTCAAATTTCACAAAAAAAAAGATGTGTTTTTGGGGGTAAAATAAAGTCTATATGCCGTAAAACGAAACAAGATGCCGAATATATATCCACCACTAGTATATCTATGAAACGTAACATCCAAAACTTCGCCTTCTTAAAATATTTGTGCTATATATGGCTGTATAATTTTTAACCTTTAACCAGGTATCGAAGTAACTCTTAAAAATACACTATGCCACAGGTATATGTTATATTTGCAATTTCAATGTTACCATTGATCTCTAATGTCATAAATAAAAAATACACGCTAAAATCTTTATTCTTGTTCCTAAAAAAATCCCATTTCTGTTATTTAACAAAAACAATTATTACCTTTATTTTTTTATGATTTAGAATGAATGAATTTTATTTTAAAAAAGTAAGTATTTATATTTCAACGTTAATTAATTCAACCACAAACCTTCATGCATAAAAATAATTTTTAAGAATAATTAGTGTTTATTTGGATGTTCGATAAAATCTTAAACATAAAATTTTCCTGAAATAAATCCTTTTAAATTCCATGTGCATAAAATATTGAAAAATCATTACTAAAATCTATACAAATTTAATTTTTGTGTCTTATTTATGAATATTTTTTTTTATTCCTTTTACAATTAAACTTTAAACTGTCAAAAATTGTAATATTTTATAGGCTAGATGTTCATCACAATTCATCAATAAAATCTAATATTTTATTTTTTCATGGGTTAATTTACTTTTTATCGATTTTATCTATTTAGACGTGTTCAGCGTGTTGGGAATATTGCACAACCCCTTGATGCATCTTTTGACACCTTCCCCTGATCAATCTTCATCAACTTCTCCTTCTCTCAAATGAGATGAGTTCAAGTGTCTTGCGGAGTGTGAGAGCTTGTATGTATGCTTCTACTTCGTCTGGGATTTTTAACTCCTTAACATATTTTTCATGATATTTTGTGACCACCCAATCCCAAGTCATCACATATGGTATTATTCTTGTTTTACATTTGTAAATTAAACCAATTATATTCGCCAAGATTCATACTTCCTATATTTTTCATTCTCAACTTCAGCTAAGTTATCAAGGCTAGTTTTACCTTGTTGAATCAGCGTAATCATATTTTCTTTTTTATAGTATAGAAAATATCTGGTGTATTTTTTTATACTAAAATATCTGTTTTTATTCGGGTATCAACTTTTATTTCTGCATTTTCGTTTTCGCAGATCTCTTGTACTGAGTGAGTTCTGATCTTTTTGGTTTTCTTCAAGTTGTATCGTCTTGATAGGAGGAAATGTAGACACCTTACGATTTCATTGTGTCTTCGCGTGTAATCATGCCCTAATATTTTCTTGCATCATGTTGTAAGGTGATCAATTGTTTTCATAGCTTCGTTACAATGTGGACATTTTATCCTCTCACCGAAAAACACATTTCTGTCTTGTATAAAACAGAATTTATCTTCTTCACTTGGTTTAATGTCGCCATCTTTTATCCATCTTGATAATCCAACAATATCAACCATATCATTTTTCTAGCTTCAAAAAGTTTTTAGTTTAGTGGTTTTTTTTTATTTTACACAATAGACTTTCTTGCTGCTTTTTCTCCAGTGTTTCGGAGTCGATGATAACAACATGATATTTATTTTTAAGATATTCTTCAACTAGTAAATGATGTGTCTTGTTATTTTTTTCTACTTTTAGAATTGCAGCCCTCCTCGTTGAGCTGTTTTTATTGTTTTCAAGCAGATTTTTTTTAGCTGGTAGATCATTTTCTCGGCTTAAAATTTGCTTTTACATAGCCCATATCCTAGTTAATTTCTCTATATATAATCTTTGTTTATTACTAGGCTGGAGGTGAATGGAAAATTCGTTTAAAATATCTCTTATCTTATCATCAAGTCTAATGTATTCTTCTGGTTCTAATTTTAATACACCTTATGGTAGATTTTGAGTGATGTTGCATGTTCATTAATGGCTTTAAATAAATTCCCAGCATTAAGTTTAGTCTTACATAAATTTCTTATTCGATTTAGTATTTGTTTTGCAATTATATCAATAGTTTCATGCTTTAGCTCCGATTTGCATTTCATAATTACCCCAAGATATTTTTAGGCTGCCGGGCCTTCATTAAATGTTGCTACATCTGCACATATTTCATGGTTAGTGGCTGATTTGTTTTTGTTTATTTCAAGGCCTACTGCATTAAAGAAGGTAAATGTTTCGTCCGTCATGAGTTTAAGTGTTTCAGGAGTTTTTGATATTAATTTGAGGTCATATATGAAGAGTAGGTGATTTGTTGTATAGGAGTTTTCATCATTCAGTACACTCACCCCTGGAAAGCGTTCATTGAATTTTCTGCTTAAGGGGTCAATACATAGAACGAATAAAAAAGGTGACAGACTATCTCCCGTAGTATTCCTTTTTTTATTCTTTTATTCATGATTTCTTCTCCATTTAACCTTAACGATATACTCCATTTACTTGTAATCTTTCTATGAAGGATGTTATTCATGCTGGTAGATTCAAATTTTCAATACATGCATGTAGGTAGTTATGTTCTAGTGAGTCAAACGTCTCTTTTACATCAATCCACGTTGTATATAAATTATTTCCATGCTCTTTATTTATCGCAATATTGATAAGAGCTTGTTCTTTTGCTCCTTAAACGCGCCTTATTGTTCCTAATTGATTTTCTGCATTCAATTCATTTGTCTACACTTCATACTGAATGATTTTTGAAACCGCTTTTATCGTTAATTTATATAAATTAGACATACATGTTATTGATCTAAATTCATTTCATATCTTGACATCTTCTTTTGGTATAAGGTATGTAGTGCCTGAATAAAACCATTCTTCCTGGTTTTTATTTTCTAAACATTCATCTGATATGATCTGATATATATATTTATGAAGACTCGTCATTTTTTAATGAAGAAATTAAAGATTCCATCTGGTCTAGCAGATTTCCAGTTTGGCAGTATTTTTATTATATTATCATATTCAAACTCTGTAATAAAGCTTATTTTTTCCTGTTTAGGACAAATAGAAATGGGCATAGGCAATCGTTATAATCTTTTTTGTTGTTATTTTCCGCATCTTTTCCTCACATTTTCATCCTAAAATTTTTTATTTGTTCACATGAATTTTCGATTGTATGCTATTGTTTTGAGTCAATCTTGTTTATAACAGTCTTCTTTAAAGTTCAAAGCAGTTATTTTTCTGGTGAAGTCACATCTTTTTTTGTACTGCTCTATTTTTTTCTGCAATATTCTAATATTTTCTGTATAGATATTTAACACAGTTTTAAGATGATCATCTATGTCTAGGATCATGTTTCTTGACCGCATTATTTTTCTTAATTTTTTTACTTCCTCTTCTTTTACTTCACAGCGTTTAAATTTATGTAATTCTAGTCCATCTCTTATTCTTTCTAAAAGCTCAATTTTTTCTAAAATATTTAGTTGTCTTCTTTCGGTTTTGTTGTGAGGCGTTTGTAAGTCTGTTGTGCGGTTTGTAGCAATACTACAACATCGGATATATTCTTGGGATTCAGGTGGACGTAATACTCCCCATTATCATCTTAATAGTTTGAAGAATATTAGAGTCAACTTTGTAGCATTGAATTTTTCTTGTCCTTTCAAACTCAAAGATGTTTGCCTTTTTTAACTTTCGTAAATTTCATTAAATTCCCGACTACATAAGTCAACTCAACTATACTCTTCCATTTTCAAAATGTGTCGGATCACTTAATTTTGCTCTTTTTGTGCTTTTGACGCTTTCGGCATCAAATCGTTTGACAACCGGCTTCTTTCCATTTTGGTCTAATAATATTCTCATCGCTCTTCTTTTGAGTTCCTGTTGGGACAAGTTACATTGAAATTTTCCGTTGTAATATTTTTGTGTTTCATCATCCGAAGCGTGGCATACGATAGAAGCGTATTAGTATTGCGCACAAGCCTCTTGAACCCATTCATCCGAAGAAGATTCTGTTGACGTTCAAAACGATTCTAATTTCAGATGTCTTGTTGAAGTTTTCAAAGAGGTTTGCGCATGTTTCATTGCAAACACATCTTTTTTCTCGGTTACAGCCGCAGTTTCGCATGATTTGTCTTTGTAGTGCTCTGCTTCTGATTTTTCAGATAAAATCCAATATATAATAATTTACACGTAAAATGGTACCATTATTTATAATAAAACATACAATAGATGGTAAAATTATAATATAAATATTTTTCCATAAACTGAAATATGTTTATGAATAGGTTTTTTTTGCGAATACGGAAAAAATAAAGAAAAATCGTTTAAAAAGATACTAATATGCGTCAAGTACAATTACTTACGTATTTAGATCATACAAATATAACACGGTTATTTTTATTATTTTATTCAGTATTTATTTAATCAACAATCTAAACATTTTATTTATGCCTCTAGCTCATATAATTTTATACAACATCTTGTTACTAATGGTTTGATATTTATTCATTGGTGTAAAAACGATTTAAATAAGTTCATCTAAAAACTCTAGTCTTTCCCGCATATTTGAAGCACCTCTATCATACCATAATGACTTTAAATACTTACACTCTCTTATGGGAAACGACTAATCTACTTCAACACTACTTTAAAGGGCTTTTACATTTTTTTCCCTAAACCTTGGGACTTCCTACCGGTGTTCGCTGTATAACTTTGCAGCTAAGAGGTATTAATTACCATTTTGGCAATTTATGTTTGTCTTTGAATGTGAACGATATAAAAATAATAATAATCTATAGTGAATATAATGACTCGTGCATTTTTGCCTCTAAATCAGTGCCACTTTAAAATGATAAATAAATTTTGAACTGCATTTCGTCATAATATTTCATAATTATAAGCAGATATTTCTTGTGATATAGTTAGAATTAGTAACAAAAATTTCGTAAATATATGGTACTTTGCTTTATTTAAAATACAATTTTTGTTACAAACAATATTTTTTCTTACTTTTCATTAGCTATTGATACAAATCGAAATAAATTCTTTTAATTTATCTAATAAAGTTAGAAATACAATAAAAATGTTCAACTATGTTAAAAATTAAATTATGGATAGAATTGCAATTTAAAGCGTCAATACAAATTAGAATCTATTTAAACATGTATTTTCAGATATAAATAACCAGCCTGTGATGAAAAAATTGGTATTTATAAAAATATATATAATTATAGTTTAAAGATAAAAGATAAAAGAGAGCTAGATTATTTTTATTTACGGGCTAAATTTAAAGTCGTAATTTTAGTTTTTGTTCACAGACACAGCTTGCTTGATTCTCTGTAAGCACAGTGTATTTATACTTTCGGCTATCTAATCCACTATAAAGTCTTCTTAAATACCCATCCTTCATTCGAGACCTATAAATTCAAGGGTTTTTCTCAATCCCAAAGTTTGTATATATGCCTCAACCTGGGTCGCTGACTCTCAGTTCCTTCAGGTACCTTCTATGATATTGTGTCACAACACCGTCACGTGTTATAACATATGGGATAATTTTTGTCTTGCTTTTGTATTTTAATATCAGCTCAGATGCTAGCAGGTTATATTTTCTCAATTTTTTGTTTTAAACTATGTTTATATTGTCAATACTTGTCACGCCAATTTCGATTGAAGTGATGCAGTTCTTATTGTTATCATATACAAAAATATCAGGTCTGTCGTTCGATAATTTATTGTATGCTTTAATTATTGTATCTACTTTGATCTCCGCACATTCCTTTTCCATTATTTCTTGTACAGAGTGTCTACGGATTTTCTTGTTTTTTTTTAAATTATATTTTCTCGCCAACATAAAGTGAAGATATCTTACTATCTCATCGTTTCTTCTTGTATAGTCATGACCAAGCATTTTTTTACATCTGCTTGCGTAGTGGTCGAAAGTCTTAATTGAGTCGTTACAGTGCGGACATCTTGATCTTTCTCTAAAGAAAATGTTTCTATCCTGGATAAAACAGAATCTCGCATCTTCTAATGATCTGATTTTTCCGTATTCTAGCCCTTTTGAGGATCCTAATGTTTCCAGCGTTGAATTTTTATGAACATTGAAGAGTTTTTGATGTAGTGTTTTTTGATGTATTTTACACAATAAGCTCTTTTTTTGTTTTAATTCAAGCGCTGAAAAATCTATGTCAACGAGGTCGTATTTTATTTAAGGAATTCATTTATTACGGATAGGTGTACAATATTTTTATTTTCAAATTTTAATTTTGCTGCATTTCTGCTTGATTATCCTTTTCCTTAGCTCAGAATTTTATATAGTTGGTAGAGTATTCTTTCGGATTTAAACTCAATATTTTATAATTCTCATCCTTGTTCATTTCTTTTATAATATTATCTTTATTAGAGATTTGCAAGTGTATTCTATTTTCTATTAGTATCCCCCTAATTTCATCGTCTAGCTTTATATAGTCTTCTGGTTCTAGTTTTAATAAATTCACGTAGTAGTTTAATAGTGATTTGAATATTCATCTATTACTTTGATTATATTTTTACCATTTAGTTTTGTTTTGCACATGGATTAACTTTCTAGCATTTCTTTTCTAATTTTATCCATCGTTTCGGGTTATGTTTTTGATTTTGAATCTTTTGGTATCCCGAGATATTTATTCCATCTTTTCCTTATATTACTGTGACAATTTCTTTGCAATGTATATGTTAGTAGCTGATTTGGCCACGTTTATTTCCATTCCGATACATCAGAAGAAATTTGTTGCTTTATTGGTCATTAGTTTTAAGTTACTTTCCTCTTTCGCCAGAATCTTTAAATCGTCAATAAAAAGGAAATGATTAGTTGTAAATTTCTTCTTTCAAGGTGCATGGGTATTGATGGGAACTTTTCATTTAATCGGCGACTTAGTGGATCCATACAAAGAAAAAACAGTAATGGAGATAGACTATTCCCTTGTATAATCCCTTTAAAATTTTTTATTCCGTATTTCTTCATTGTTGAATCTTAGAGATGACTTCCAGTTTTTTGTTAGTTTAGGTATAAAGGCAATCATCTATTCTTGTATGTTAAGATTTTTTAAGCAGGACAAAAGATCCTAGTGGTCGATTGATTCAAATGAAGTTTAATTTTAATTGAAATGATTTTTAACATATAAATGCCTGAAAACTTAAAAAAGGTTTATATAAAGAAATAATAAAAATAATAAACCATTTTTTATTATTAAAATATATATTATCATACAAAATATGTCTTATTATGAATAGATCCTTTTACTCTAATTTATAATTACTTAATTCTAATATACCATTAGCATTTAATAAAAGTTTGTAAAAATATAATGAAATTCAAAAATGGAGTCTATTAATTTTTTAAACGGACTTTAAGGAACCCAACTTAAAAAATGTTATAAATCGTATAAAATAGCAGTTAAAATAGATAACTAGAAATCATTAGACGTTTTTGCGACAAAAATTTTGTGATGGCAATATGCAGGAGACATTTTTACCCTCAACGATAATTAATTCAAATAAATAAATAAATAAATAAGAAATAGAAAAACAATTTAAAGATTATAAATCATAATATAAAGCCATAAGAATACTGGATATATTCCCATAAACTCCCCCTTAAAATGTTGCATATAATATTATTTTTTTGATTGTATTTAAGTAGAATTAGATATTATGGTAAATAAATAACTTAAAACTTAGAAATATATATTTATAACTTGAAGATGAAATTTTAACAACCATCAACGCGAAAAAGTATGCTTTTTTTTACTAATGTTCATCAAAATTTATTTCGTAAAAAAGCTTATAAAATAAAAAAAATCTTAAAGCTTATAGAATATAAATCAAAGCTTAATTTTGTTGATTTGAAATTAAAAATTAAAAATTTTGTTGTGCAAAATTTTTTCAAACCTAGCCATTTCTGCAATAATACATCTTATAAACCAACTTTCGAGTTAAGCAATTTCATTACAAGATTTATATGATGAGTTTATTTTAAAAGTATTTCTTATTGAATCTATAGATGTTTACTTCTATTACACCATAAAAACTTACTTCTGAAATTCATTGTTTGTAATGGCGGAGTATTCGTGTAAATTACTTTCAATCTTTGCAAGATTATTATGACACGTAACAATTTATTAATTTTTTTTCTCGTTCATCACTTGTGATCATTCATTAAAATTAATTCCAATATCTTATGAATTGAAATAACTCGATATTTCCAATATTCTTTTATACCACAGATGGCGCAAAAAAATAGAAAAAAAATATGACAAACTAGTTGTAAAATCCAACTAAAAATTAAAAAATTTGGGATTGATACTGATTTATACTAAGAAACCATGATTAAACTCGTTCAAATAATCAAAATAAAAAGAACAGGGTGAAATTATAAAAATAAGCACAAAATCCTAATTTATGTTATCTCAATAACCATAACCTATTAACACTATTTAATAAAGTTATGAACTTGAAAATATACATATTTAGACAGATTAAACAGCACAAAAATTATTAGTAAGAAAGTGATACACATAATTGGTTTTTAAAGACGAATATACCATAATGAACTTATGAAATTTATTTAAAACAAAGATTTTTTAAACTAAATTTACCGCAAATATGGATTTAAAATCTATATTTCTGCACAAATTTCATTTTTAGGATATCTTTACTTATCAATTAACAATAAAAATAGAATGATAGCATTTTTATACATTAACTAGGCAAAAATAATGCCTAAGAATAGCTAGATCGTTTTTTATGGTTGTTATTTTAGATATATATATAATTATAGTTAAGCTATCGGCAAATTGTAAACACAAGAAATCATATAAATATAATTTTTTCGCATTTCAAAAAATATTTTAATTTACATGCAATGATTTTTTTTGGCAAATGAACTTGTTTTATAATAATATATAACGCTTACTTAGACTAAAAATATCGAGAACCGAGATTTTATTTGACATAGAATGTGTTAGCGTTCTAATAATTTAAAATGTCAAAAAATAATTTTGCAATAAACGTAGTACTTTTTATGATACACGATAATTAATAATTTTTTATTTATGCACATTAAAACATAAACCATATTAAATATTAATGGATTTTATCTTCGTAAATATAAAAAAGCTACATGCATTTTCGGGGCATATTTAATAATATTTATACTTATTTATACAATGGTGATATCATGTTAGCGGTACTATTATTTACTTTTTTTCTGAACTAAAAAGACATTAGACGATCCCTTCAAATTTAATCAAAAATTTGCGGCGCTTATTTGGTAAATATTTTTACTTTTATATGAGGATTTGTTTTTCTTAATTTATATACTATGAATAAAATTCTTTAGTAGTTCTCATCAGTATGTATTTTTACCGAGTTCCTTTGTGTTAAACTTCATATTTTCATATAATATGATTCTCTTATTCTAAGACCATAATTCTTATATTTTTTTCAGCATAATATTATGAACTTTAAATCCTTATAAGCTTTCGTATACAAATTTGTGGTTTCGAAACCAGATCATAATTTTTTATAATATTTAAATAAAAGAAGCATTTTAACCAAATTTGAATCTTAATGGCACATTAATCCCAGTAGAATAACAAAAAAATGATTTTTGATTGTAAAATAATTTAAAAAATTCATTTGACTTAAATTACACATTAAATGAATAATAGAAGCAAAAGACTGTTTTTAAATACTTTCTCATGAATATAGAGTAAAGTTTTTGGATTTCATTTTCGTTTTTCTCTGGCAATAATGTACATTCTAAATTCCTTTTGCACAAACTAACTGAATTTGAATAATGTTATGTAATTAGTATTTATATGATAAGCTATTATTGACATATATGAGCTCAGAACCGATTCGAGCCTCTAAAAGTAGTTTTTTGGATATTCGTTAAAGAAGTATTACAAGCAAATAAAAATAGACTAGGAAGAAATAAATTTTGAGTTTGGTGCATAAAAATAATATTTTAAATAACAGGCAGATAGTGGGCTACGTGTTTAATGTACGTGGTTCATAATAGACAAATAAGAAGTAGGGAAAGAAGACAATTTACAAAAAAAAATGGTTTTGATATATGAAATTACATCAAAAGACCTTAATTTATATAAAACACAAATATGAGTGCAACTGTATAAAAGTAGACCTATTTTTGTATAAAACTGTCACCCATAACCCTTACAAAAATATCCTTCATAACTGCTATTTTAGTAATTATGTGATAAATGAACTAGAACCTAAAAGAATCAGAATATATTCATACAAAATACTAAAATATGCAAAGGTATTACACATATTTACTATAAAATAAAATTTATTTTGTACTTTTTTTGAAACTCATGAGAAACTTAAGTGGGTGGCGATGGTCTATTATTTTAAATATTCTACCAGAAATCAAGCTTAGAATTAGCGATGATTCGAATCTTTTAAACAAATAATTACAAAATTCCCAACCTGGTAATTAATGCCGCCTAGCCGAAAGGAGCACAGTAAACAGCGTTATAATGACCGACAGTAAAATGAAGCATAATTTGTGCATATATACTGGATAGACCTTAAACAACAAAACCGAATTTAAAAACACAAATGCAAGCTATCAAATCCAGTGTTAACAAGATGGGGATGTTTCAGCGTAGCTATGGTCCGATTGGCGTAGTAAACATCGTTTATTGTATTCATAAGAAACTTACGTCGATAAAAATCATTATAATAATACAAAAATTTCTGATTGATTTAAATTACCCTGTGATTTGAATTTAAGGAAATTAAACAGGAAGTTTTCTGTGTCTTATATTTTATAATTAATTTAATTACATAAAAAAATATTCTAGTTGTTGGTTTTGAATTTTTTCATAAAAAAACTATTCAATCATATTATTTATTTTTACCTACATTCGAAAACCAATAAAATAAGACATAAGAATGATTATTTCTTTTCTTTCATCTAAAATTGCACAATATGATTTTCTTTTCTATAAGAGTACATTAGCTTGGTTAATTTTATAATTAATAGCGATTATGGCGCATAAAATTCATTATTTAGATGCAATTTCGAAACCCTCATCATTATTTTTGGCGTGGCCAAAATATTTTAGCGTTAAATATCAGCTTCAAGCATTGTATTTTCGTAAAAACAATGCTTTAAATTTGATCAAAATAGAAAATTATATTTTAAAATACATCAAAATCTCCTCTTTCCCATCATGACATCTTACATCAATCAACTTTGCAAAGGCTATAATTTATGTATACATTATGTGGTAAAATACTAGAAATTTATTGAAACTGGCTGTTTTTTAATGAATTGCAATCGCTATCCTACTGGTGTTAGGAATATAATTATCGCTCATAGTATATAATAGTGACCCCATCCAAATATTTGTACGAAGAATCATTAAAGCTGCATTTTCCGTCATTATACATAAATTTTATAAGGTTTATAACGTCTATAGTTAGCATAATACGAGCTTCAAATATTTCCTTTAAGGTAAAATAATCTTATTGGGGAAATCTTATAAAATTAACAAAGGGTAAATTTGTCTAAAAAGGTGTTTTCATAAATTATTATTGTTTGAAATATTTAAATGCAAGCATGAGCCTTCTAATAAAAAAATTTTTTTTTACCCATAACATTATTATTTCGCTTTCCCGAATATTTCAGGAAGCAGAAACAATATTTTATTTGTGTCAAATATATGATCATAGATTAAACATTAAGAATATATATTTTTTCTTAAAGCTTAGTATTTAGCTAGTTGATCTCCTCGACAAATCATAGTCTTAAATTCGGGATCTGTAAAAAAAAGATGTAATTTTTTTCAAAACTAATTTAGTGAATGTTTCATAATTCTTTTATCTCCTTTAGAATCAAGTCATAAAGCTATATGACTCGAATCTTAGCTTTCTCTTCTTTTATGTGATATTATGGGATTTTATAAACACAATTTGCCTCAATAGCATACAAATAGGTTTATTCGATTCTTGATAAAAATCATGAAAATTTTCAAAATGGATCTTTTAAATATTGTCTTGTATGGTGAAAGTTTTTATATTTCTTTATATATCTAGGATAATTTTCAAAGGTTTTTTACATACATATTCAGTTGAAGGTTATCTCGTTTGTCTGGCGTCATCATTTTTATTTTTAAACCTTTTTCGGGTGTTTTATTAACACTAGAGTCTACCATATAGCTCTTATTTTATTCTCACAAGCAAAATTTTCATATTTTATTTCCTTCATACTATATATACTACCGGATTTTTTTTATATTGGTTTTTTGGTACCATTAAAATTTTTATAGACTTGTTTTAAAGGCTATCTTTTTTGATCGTGTAGGATTAGAATAAACTATTATACATTTTAAATCTTTTTCAAGTCTATAATTTTACAATTCGAATCATATCTGTAATGATAACTTCCAAACAATAAAGTATACTTTTAAAGATTTCATATACATTGTAATTCACGTAAATATTATGCAAATAAAATTTATAATTTTTTTCAGTGGTTTACATGTTTTTCTGCATTAAAATTCATGATATAATATTTTAAAATTGATATCATATAAAAAATATATAAAATGATTAGTTTTATCTAGTTTTTTAATCTATTTTTCAAACAAGCAAAACTTATAGTGGTTCCATAGAACAAGCCATATTTATAATTATTTGTATCATTGTCTCATCATATATTTCCCAACAAGACATAAAAATTAAATTTTCTGGTCAAGCCTGCGGTTTATGTGTATCCCTACGCACTATTTTCATTCTTAACAGCTTAATATGTGACTTTGGGCACTGTTTGATCACCTATCCTACTCTATAAAATATTAATATTCTATAATTAGTAATTATATTTGAATTTCAGCTTTAGTAATCATGTGCACTAAATTTCTTATGTTTTAGCAATATTATGCGAAAAATTATATTCTCATTACTTTTTTTCAATATTTATTTTATGTGCATCTTTTGTAATAATATTTGAGATTAATTCGTCTAATTACGTCAAACCTCTTGCTAAATATTTCAGAACCATCAATAAATTTGCCAAAAATTTTTTTTGTATATAATTTCATACATTATTTTTTATTTATGGGTTAATTTTCTTTATCAAAATCATCTATTGAGACGTAGTCAGCGAATTAAAAACAATGCAAAACTCCTTGATACATCTTTTGACACCTTCCCCTAATCTATCTTTATCAATGGCTCTTCTCCTCTCAAATGAGATGAGTTCAAGTGTTTTTCGAAGTGTAAGAGTTTGCATGAATGCTTCTACTTCGTCCGAAATTTTTTACACCTCAACATATTTTCTATGGAATTTCTTAACCAATATCCAAAGTCATTTAATTCTAATAATATAGATTTTTATGAATTCATTGAAAATGATCATTTTCAACAAGGATTATTAATTATCGTAAAGTTTATTATGTTTGGTTCTTTAATAATTTTTTACTTTTTTCACACAGATACACTATTTAACTTATCAATCTTCTATTTTATGCGAATAAGGACTCTTGGAATGTTTGGTTTAATAAAATAACTAAGTGTATTTTTTTCTTTTTTTGAATATATATTCATATCTGTTATCTAAAAATACCTTTTATGAATTTCAATTAAACATAGCATGTCTAATGTTATTTTCAGTCACATCCGGAACATAATTAATAAATAAATAAGAATTTTTGCGGTTTAATAAATAGATTTAAATATTTTGAAATGTATGAATTCTTGACTATAGATAAGTTGTTATTTTTTTTTAACAAAAAGATAGTCCGATCTTTATAATATATTGCTATGTTTTTTAATTACCTATTCTACCATGTTTAATGTGCCATTTGGAAAGGTATTTATTTTTCGCATATTTATTTGTGATGTAATCTAAAAAATATTATACAATAATCACCATTTTCCGATTGACCGGAAATACTGCGCGATTCTGAAAAGAATACTAGTCTGAGGCGGTTGATTCGTTTTATATGCCAAATTTAACAAAAAATAAAGCCCGGTATAAGTATATATAGAAATATTAACAATATTATACAAAAAAATTATATCTGTTGTTTTATGCATACAAAGATCATAGATATGAATTTTTTAAACTATTGTTTATTAGTTATTATTTCAAATCGTTTCATTTAACATAGCATTCTCAAGATTGTTTTTCATGGCATTTTCGCATTCTATTTGGTCTTTCAAAGATAAAGAATCGTAATTTTTTTCAGATAGCAGACTCATTTGTTTTAGTTCATCATTTTTCAACTGTAAAAAGGAGTAAATAATCGCATCTCCACCATCATTGTTAAAAGCTCCCCATAGTATTGTTTTTCTTTTATCATCAAGTATCTTTAAAATACCGTTTTCATCACAGCCATGTAAGGCTTTCATCTTTAAAAAATCACCGAGACAGTCCGCAATGTTTATCACTGATTTGCATTGACTTAGTATTTTGATTTGAGTAATTGTGAATCCACTATTCTTAGCGATGAAATCGATAAAAAAAAGACCATATCCCTTTTCGTCTTTCAAGCATTGTATCAGGAATTGAATGCAATTTATTTTGGACTCGGCTTCAATGATATTTTTCATATATCCTGCTTCATCTTTTTCAAAGTTCAATAAATATTCCTCCATTAAAAAACACCTAAAAACATAGTAATCCAATAGATGATTTTCATATAACTTATAGGAATAACCGTTGAAGTTTTTTGTATTCTTAAGTGGTAAAAGATTCCACAAGTCTTCACTTTTTACCCTATCCGTCTTAAAGAATTGAATGTTAATTAGCCCATCAAAGAGGCCCAGAAGATTTAAATTATCATGGTTGGACTTAATATCACGATTTTCCAATTTTAAATTGATAAATAAACTTAGATTTTCGAGTTTGTGTGTCATAAGATAGTAATTGACTAGTGAAGGATGTGTTTCTGATATAGTTTCACATTTTCTTAAAATTGAATTTGCCATTAAATCTTCAACGTCCTTAGCACATTGTATATCACAAATTGTCTCCGTATATATACATGCCAAATTTACTTCATCACATATTTTCTGAATTTCCTCCGGAGTGTTTGCATTCTTTATTTTATCCACGATGTTATTTTTGAACATTTTAATAACTTCAGAAAGTGCACGGTGTAATGCTCTTTTTTTTTTCGAAAGTGCTTTTTTTGAATTAGCTTCTTCTTTAAACATAATTTAAAAATAACATTCGAATTTATAGTTTTAAAAAAGATCAATCAATTGATTGCTAAATATATATTGGCATATTTATATTTATGTGAAAATTCTATAATCTGTGACAAATATGTTTTTAATAAAATGAATTTGTGTCAATTGTCTGTTTTATATCGTGCGATCATTGTAATTTTTAATCATTGAGTTAAAAATTTTCAGCGGCGCTTTAGTCTATAAGATGATCGATCAAATAAAATTTATAAAAATTCAATACTTCTTGTCCATAAATATAAAAAATTATAACTAATTTTAAAGGTAAATTTGTAAAAAGAACATTTCATGATGAAATATAGTAATTACATAAATTTCCAATTAAAAAATTGTGATTAGTATATTAAAAACAACTTCCCGTGTCAATTTTCTATTCTTCACGGGTACGGAGCAATAATAACAGGCTTTTTTGCAAAATAAAAATATTTAATTTCTGCGATCCACATAACGTGAATTGAACCAGAAATGTTGGACATATATTGCGCTAATTTTTTGCAGGTATCATGATTCTTTAAATATTTAAAATCATTAAAAAATTTTTATTATTATTATTTTGGTAGTTTACAGTGTAAACAGAAAGCTTATTGGGACGAATAGAGTTTAGATTTTCTAATTATAAACCGGATATGGCAAAAAAAATTTAGGAAATAAACCATGATTTTTTTTAATAATAGTCAAAGTCAGCTATTGTATACACTGTACAGCAGAATTATATTTAAAAGTATTTGTTATATATTGAAATATGATGAAAATCGAATTTTTATGATTCTGAACAAATGTTATCGGGGATTTATCGAATGTTTTAGAATATTATGACTTAATATTATATTAAATTAAATCAAAGATAAGAAGCTTAAATATGTTCCAAATTAAATTTTCTACTTTAGGCGGTAATATATATGTGAACAAAATATGAAAAAAAATTATAAAAACCGCAACCACACAATAAATGAAACTAGAAAAAAAAGCCCATACTTCGCTTATTCAATATTCTATTTTTTAAACACATAAAAAACTTACGTAGAGTTTTGAAATTCAAAAAAATGATTTGATTCGACGATATTAAATATTTATTGAAACATTTAAAATGGTAAATCGTGTATTCAATCAAAATAAAAGCAAAATATTTGATATTATTGTGTTTATATTGATCTAAAATTACATTGCCACTGGTGATGCATTGGAGCCGATATTTAAATACACACGAATATAAATCTGTAAACCAATAATAGTCAGTAAAATGCCTTTAAATTTGTATACTTGAATAATTATCTTGTTAAAGCGGAAAATAGTTATATCAGATTGATTTTTTCGATTTAGAGATTCTTTAGTCTTAATTTCCAAGATTGTTTAAATATATATTTGATGTTCATATGTTATGCATCGGAGCCAATTAACTAGATGATGTGTCTCTAATATTTTCCCCACGTCAATATTTAGTTTTACTCATCATGGAAAGGACTAACTGATGATCTAGCCACACCCTGTACTTAAAAAAATAAAAAGCATTTTAATTAAATATAAATTAAAGATAATGAAGAATCCAGTTTATATAAAGTTAAGGATGTAATTATGCTAAGTTTTAAAAAAAATTATCCCTGATAATTTTCAATGTTTAGATTATTTTGAATGTATGTATATAAATCCCAAGCATCTTTTTAAAACGTAAAATATATTAAACCACAATATTAGAACAAACGCCTATGATTAAAAGAAAATTTCTAGTTTTAGGCAATATTTTTATAGATATTAGCAGACATAAGAACTTTCCTGTATCTTTTTATGCTCGAGAAAAAACACAAATTAATCTATAAGTTTCCCACGTAATTCAATATAACAACATATGTAATATATACCTGAGATTTAGTTGTAATTATTTTTGTTTCGTTGGTAATTGTATGCATCATGTGCCAATTCAATTTATATTCCCGTTTATATCTATATATACCATCTCAGAAGATACTATTTCATAATATATGAAATCTAATGGATCTTTTAGGTTATGTAAATTCTTATGGTTGTGTCTTTTTATCATTAAAAAATATGTTTAGTATTTTCTTTTGTTTTTAAAAAACGTTACGCGAAGCTTAAAGAAACTATAAAAAGCTTAGTATTGTGGTTAATGATAAATCACAGCTGCAATATTAAAAGCATACGTAAAAGAATTAATTTGTTCGCTTATTTTGAAAAAGAAAATATATAATATTCTTTAAATTTAAGAAATTTTTTTTGGCGGCTCTTACATAAAAACATCATATTTTTAACGTAAAGAAAGAATTATAGTGTGAAATTTTTTTTAATATTATTCTCTGCTTTTATATGAAATCAACAAAAATCACATATAATTCCTGGCGCAAGATATTGTATTTTTTTATGCCTATATATTTAAAACGAATAACAACTATTTTTATATAAAGTAATATCACCCGACGATTTCTATATTCCAATAAATCTAATACAAAAAAAATCCTATAGAAGAAAAACAACACATGTATACTTTAAATACAAAAATCCGACGATTTTTTTTATAATAATAATAAGCTAGATACAAGAGCTAGAAGCTGTTAAAAAAAAATTATTTTGATATTTTATGTAAATTTATCTCAATATTTTATGATTATATATTTTATTTGTTCGAAAATAACTTAATTGTTCGATTAAATCACTAAATTATGCACAAAAAATATGTTAAAGTTTTTTTATATATTTTAAAGATATTCTAGGCACAACTAGCAATTAAACGTTGTTTATAGAATTAACAAGGGTAAAATAAGTTATAAATTTAATGGGCTAAATATTGCCTCATTTAAATTTGTACTTCCCTTATCAACAATTCGAGTATATTTTTAATGTTTTTGTAATTTATCATTCATCTATCGTGAAATAAATGTGATTTAAATTTTGGGCTACTTAAGGCTATATCGGATATTATTTGGATTTTTGTACAAAGATAGAGATAACCGAAAGCTTTTAATGGAACGCACCTGTTAGTAGAAATTATAGTAAATAAAAAGCGGATTATCAGGTATGAGAGAAGGGCACACTATTTCCATAGGCTATTTTTTAACTTGAAATAATAAATTTTTACATGATGGAATCTTTTATGTCGTGTTCCTTCGATTTTTAGACACAGTTAATTCATCTTCAATAGGAATTTGGGGTTTAAAGTTATATAGGCATATACATCTTTAACATACAGTGGTTGATAGTGGGGAATCTAATATAAAAATGTGTAAATATTTAATACAACCAATTTAGCTAAGTAAAAATACTTTATATTGAGTAAAATTATATTAATATGATTATAAAATGCTATTGTTTCGTGCAAGCAATTTTCAATATTATTAAATTTGAATTGCTGGTTATATTATTATTTATCTTTCCAGTTATTTAGTTTTGTTTAAACAATTAAGGTTTCTTTATACCAGTTTAATATCCAAAAAAACTACAATTTGTATTCTGTTCTTATACAATTTCGAATATTCTAGTTTTTTTCGTTATATTAGAGCACAAATAATTTTTATACATTTTTTTATATTAAAATATTGATGTGGAAGGCATATCATGTGGCTTGCATCTATAAAATTTACTTAATTGAAACTTTGCGCAATGACTTTAAAATAATTTTAAATAAAGCGCCTTTATGTAATTTAAATTATTTGGTGATCCGAATCAATTAACTTGTAATTTATCAAAAAAGAGTCAATATAATTATAATCTCTGATGCTTATATTAAATTTTTATCGTTTTGTAGACCTATAAAATCAACTAACTTGTGATTTATCAAAAAAGAGTCACTATAATTACAAGCTCTAATGCCTATATTAAATTTTTAGTGTTTTGTGGACTTAAAAAATAAATTATATTGTGATTTTTCTAAAAAGAAGTCAACATAGTTGTAAACTATAATGTGTATATACAATTTTCATCGTTTTATGGATTTAGAAAGTTAATTATCTTGTGATTTCACCATAAAAATTGACATCATTTAAAACTTATTATTTTTATTAAATTTTTACATTTTCCTTATAGTTTTAAATGGCTAAAAAGTGAAATCGGCAGCTAAAGTCTGTCAAGAAATCAAATAAATTTTTAAACTAGATATTACAGATTGAATTTTTATTGTTCTCTTTTATACCCATGCATTTTATTTGCTTCATCCTTAAGGGATTTTATTTCATTAGCCATAGAATTAGAATGAATCAAACTTTTTTTAAGTTTCTTGACTGAATTTAAACGACATTTTCTATTATTTCATGAAAAATATCCTTATTACCATTTTCTACATATTTACGAACACCATCGATAAATAAAGCCTCGGGGATTGCCATTAACTCACAATCTCGAAAAAGACCAGTCAAGAAATGGTTTTTATTCGATAAAACTATTTGTTCTTCTCCTTCTCTTGATATTCCTTGGCGCTGGATCCTTTTTTGCTTTTTGAATGTGAGAATTTCACTATGGTTTGCTATTCTTCCCTTGAAAATAAAACCAAATTTTGATTTATTGATCATTTCCCCGTTATGCTCGATTTTTATCCTCACTAAGGGCATTTCATACCCCTGTATTATTTTTTCTACCTCTTCAATCAGAATTTTTTCAACTGACTGACTTGGATCTAATTTTACATGTTTTATTAGAAATTCCCGCACTGTTTTCAACCTTATTTTTTCAACCATTAACTTTTCTTTAATATCAAGAACATAGCAAAATTTGTCCCCCTTTTCACTTTCGCTGAGGGATGTTCTAACTGTCGACCCGCATTGGATAAGCATAAAATCTCTAGAATCGACATAATACATCATTGGTTCATGTTCATGTCCAAAAATAACAAGATCAAACCATTTTTCGATACACTCTGTTGGAACAAAATCTTCACCACTGTAGGGTATACGATTCTGATGAAGTAATAAAATATTGAAGTATGTAGTGTCTTCAGGTCTATTAAAATTAATTTTTCCTTCTTTAAAAATTCTATAAATTCTCTTATCTCTTACATTTCCAACACAGTAAATCGCAACTTTAATGCCATCTTTGTGAAATAGAATCGGTGTAATATCCAGGAATTCACATGTTTGGTGTTTACCAAAATAATTTATAAAGTTGGTTGACTCTAGAACTTCAATGATGCTGTCTTTACTGACACCACATGGATCATCATGATTGCCATGTATAGATATTATTGGAAGACAGATATTTACATTCTCGTTGTGTATGTTCAAGGGTAAGTTTGTTTCAAAATTAATTGGCTTACTTCCTATGCAGTATTTATTTAACATTTTTAGAGTTCTGCCTTGCGTGTCTTTCGATGGCGTATTGTCGTGAAATAAATCGCCTCCTTGTAAAAGAAAATCTACATTTCTGGTAGTCGCTAGTTCTAAAATTTCTTCAAATGTATTGAATGAATCTAATGATCGAACTGTGTCGTTTTCTTTATATCCAAGGTGATTATCTGAAGTTAAGAGTATTCTCATTTGAATATAATTATGGGATTCATTTAATTTGATGATTAACACTATCTTATGATAGTCATTGCTTCAATATAAAATTTTTATAGAATTAAATATTTCTTATCTATTAAATTGTTATCCCAAATGTATTATTTCTATCGAAACTGATGAATTCTCAATTATGAAAATTATAAATATTTAGAAAAGTAAGCATAACGACATCACTGTGTTTCAATACTTAAGTACTTTTCATTTGATATTCATTATCAAACCTCTAATTTTCTAAATTTGATCGATTAAGGATTTATGTCTATTGAATCAAGACTAGAAATTGGTGCGGGAATTATTATAGTTAATAAGCTACTGAAATTTAGATAAAATTAATATTAGAATTAGCTATATAGATGAGGATTTCTTATAATATTTGAAATCTTCTCCGATCGCCCACAAATTTTTTTAATGATTACTGCTTAGAAAAATAGTATAAAAACTAGGCCATCTGCTAATTTTTTTGAATCTAAAAACACGTTTAATAAATTTAAAGTGACTTAAATTGGGAATTTTAATTTATTAAAAATTGTGAATTTAATTTAAAATCAGTAAAAATTTGAATAGATTTGTTTTTTAATCAATATTGACTATCCAAAATAATTCTTATATATATTATGCATTATCGCTTTTGTAATTTGTTAAAGGATAATTATTGGTTTCTTTGATGGTAATTTGGTCTTCAATTTTGCTTCTCATATTAAGTTCAAAAAAAAATTAAAGACAATTTTTTTTGCCTCTTCGTAAATTACTGGGAAAAATATTTGTCGGAAAGTAGAAATTTGATCCATCTCTGAAAATAAAATTTCTTTGATCATAAAATAAACGAAGTTAACAGCTAATGATGGAATTAAACTTCTTATAAAATAAAAGTATAATACTAAATATTATTACTTATAATCCTAGAACATATTTATGATTTTTATCGTAGATAAGATGGTTTCATAATATATTATTGCACGCAAGTATATTTATTTTCAATGTTTTTATCATGAATAAATTAATATTAAAAATAAAGACTGTGGTGTGCCCATGTACCATTTCCTTTAATATTATATATTTATAGAAAGGGCGGAAATGGAACTGGTAGGGAATGGTTGTGAGCTTAAGTTAGGCTGTAGAACAGAAGAGTCTTCGGCTTTTTTATGTCTTAAAAATAAAGGTTGGTTTGTTCGAGGAACTTCATTTAATTTTTTCTGGTATTCATTTCCGATAGGTTCAGGATAATTTAGGTTTAAATACTTTATATTTTTCCAGAGAAAATTGTGTGAGACTCAGAAAGACGATATATCATATATTTGAGAAAATAAATTCTTATCGGAATTTAGATATGCAAGAGAAAAGCCATGAACACATCAAAATTCAAAACATTGATATTAAAGAAATCTTATAAATTGTTGTTTTAACAATCGGAACTTTGACCCTTCACATCTAAACAGTGCTATATTTTCGTAGAATTACAAATATTTTATATGTTTCTCGTTTCTTAAAACTGTAAAAGTACTTTTAAAAAATCGAAATACAAAATTTCTCTAGATATTTGTATTCTTAAAACTATAAAAGCACTTTTAAAAAATCGAAATACAAAATTTCTCTAGATATTTGTATTCTTAAAAGCATTTCTTATAAATTGAGGCCTTCAAACCAAATATAATTTATTGAAACCTCCCGGTTTTGGCGATCTACTTTATATATACAGCCGGTCAAAAGTAAATAAAATAAAAATATCTTTTAAGCATACTAATATTAATTCAATTATGAATAAATCACTGCCGTATTTTATATTATACTACACATTACATCTAGTATAAGGTAAAAGCCCTTTAATTGTAGAAAATTTCTGTACAAATTAAACAAGATTTGTTATCGCTATTCTTTTATTGGAAATTATTGGAAAAGACAACAGCATGTTTTCTTGATTAAAATTCAAAAATTGATGTGAACCCATAGAAATATATTGGAATATCTTAAAACACAATCCACCGCAAAACTATATCTTATATATCATAATAACTGTATTTCTGTCACTAATTTCAGCCATTCACCTCATGTTTATAAAGGTACTTGGTTTTATTATCTTTATGTTAAAATAATCTATCTCTTCTTGTTTTTTTATATCAGAATTATTTTTTTCTATTGATATGTAAATCTAAGACTTCTAAATTGTGATTGTAATCGAATTAGAATGATAATATTTCAAAATGAACACACAAAATATAATTTTTACTCTCCTGCATATAGATCATCCATGAAACGATTATATATTTAAAAAATGTAATATATAATCCCTAAGGGTTTTCTATATTTTTCTTTGTGTGTATTATATGGTTTAATCGCACATAAATAATCTTAAAAGAGGGTGGTGGGTAGTGTAACTATCTATCATATCAGCGTTGACTAGATAATGTTTTAAAACAAATATATAGAAATAATCGTCGCCAATTCACACAAATATTTATAAAAATAATCAGTTATAGGTATTGTATCAAACAGACTTAGATTGAAGATCATTTATCGATATATAAAAGGTTGTAAAAATTTAAAATCGCAGGTAGCAACATGACAGTCCAACTAAAACTTAATTGAATACTGTTATAAAATATTTAAAAAAATTAGAATTCATATTTTACCTAGAAAAAAAAACAATAATGTATACTTCTTAAATCATTTTCACTATAATATTAAAAGGTATCATTAGAATCCATTACTATAACTTGGTGCACTTTTTACGTATATTAATTGTTTTTTGTTCTAAATTACATGGTATTTTTTATTTAAAAAAATAAAATTGAAGACCACAAAATTGTAAATTTAAATATACAACACGATATTATAAATAATAAATACAAATGATAGTTTTGCTCATCACATGTACACTTACTCTATTTTAGCGAAGTAAAAACCTGGGCAGCTATATAAGGCCGACCATTTATAATTTTTTCAATTGCATATTTTCATAAAAATTCTCTATATTCTACTTTCAAAGATCATTAATATATATTTTTTTCTTTATCTTAGCGTTCGTGTATATTTTTTTGCTCCAGTTGTCATTCCCAACTTTTTGATATAAGAATTATGTTATTTTGTGACCCCACTTTCCTTTTTTGTGAAGAGATAAAATAGTAAATAATCATAAATGAAAATATGTTTTATAATAATCGAATACTTCAGGATTAAAACAAAATGATTAAGATTTGTAATTATAATATAATCAACCATAGCTAAAGCAAAAAAAAATTAATAATACATTATTAAAAAACCTTAATAATGCATGAATGGAACCTTTAAAATCGTGAGTTAAATAAACACAATGAGATTTAAGAATTGACACTTTTTCTAGGATGCACATGTAGTATGGGAATACGAATTTTATGTTATACTCAAAAATAATTATTCTATCTTGCTGAAGAATGCTATATTAATTTCAAATATTGGATATTAACTTGATTTTTAAGATATTCCTTAATTTTAAATTATATATAGCCTCTTGTTCTAAACTTACTTCTTGACAGACACTTTTCTTTTATAGTATGGTTGGGTCAACTGTAAATTTAAAGGTAAATTTTTTTAGCATATTATCCAGAGTCTACATACTACAAAATATAAAGAAAATAGAAGTTCATTTATTTTAATAATTTTTATTTAGTATACCATTTATTTGATCTAAATTCATTGTACATAAGCAACCTTTAGAACATCTTAATCATATTCTTGCGAATTCTATCATGAATAAATATCAATATTAAAACCTATTTTATTGTAAAATGCTTAATATTCATCTAAACTTATATATTTCTCGTCTTAAAACAGTTTACCTATATCTTTAGTGATACTTTATTTCTCGCTCGCTATCATAAAACGGATCCTATATTTAAATCTGTTTCTTCTTAAATGTTGCATTTCAATAGATGTAAATTTTATTTTAAATGCATATTGTGTATTTTACTTAACTTAACTTCAATTTATTCTAATTTTTAAAACGCTCTCAATCCATTTAATTTATATATTAGTTTGCTCTCTAGATTATTTAATGATAAACGTTTCAATAAACAGTAAACACAATAATGAATTACAAGTAACATGGTCCGACATAAAAAAAACATTTGACACAATCGACCACTAGGATCTTTTTTCCTGCTTAAAAAATCTTAACATACAAGAATAGATGTTTGCCTTTATACCTAAACTAACAAAAAAACTGTAAATCATCTCTAAGATTCAACAATGAAGAAATACAGAAAAAAAAATTTTAAAGTGATTATAAAAAGGAATAGTATATCTCCATTGCTGTTTGTTCTTTATATGGATCCATAAGCCGCCGATTAAATGAAAAGTTCCCATCAATGCCCATTAACCTTGAAAGAAAAAAATTACAACTAATAATTTCCTTTTAATTGACGATTAAATGATCATGGCAAAAGAAGAAAGTAACATAAAACTAATGTCCAATGAATCAACAAAATTCTTCTGATGCATCGGAATGGAGATAAACGTGGCCAAATCAGCTACTCACAATATAAATTGTCAATAAAACGCAACAAAAATAGAAAGAAAAGATAGATATAAATATCCCGGGATACTGGAAGATTCCAAATCGTGAACTAAACCCGAAACGATGGATAAAATTAGAAAAGAAATGCTAGAAAGAGTTAATAGCATATGTAAAACAAAACCAAATGGTAGAAACATAATAAAAGAGACAAATGAATATGCAATACCGTTGATAAACTACTATGTGGGTTTATGTAAGCTAGATCCAAAAGACTTTAGAAAGCTAGACGATTAAATTAGGGGGATACTAGCAGAAAATGGAATACACTTGATGAATCTAATAAAGAAAGATAATGTATCAAAAGAAATGAACAAGGATGAGGATTGAAAATATTGAGTTTCTATCCGAAAGAATACTCTACCAACTATATAAAATTCTGAGCTAAGGAAAAGGATAATCAAGCAGAAATGCAGCAAAAGTAAAATTTGAAAATAAAAATACGACACACCTATCCGTAAAAAATATATTCCTCAAAGGAAATACGACGTCCTTGACATAGATATTTCAGCGCTTGAATTAAAACAAAAACAGAGTTTATTGTGTAAAATACATCAAAAACTCTTCAATGTTCATAAAAATTCAACGCTGGAAACATTAGGATCCTCAAAAGGGCTATAATACGGAAAAATCAGATCATTAGAAGAAGTAGATTACATTTTATCTAGGATAGAAACATTTTCTTTGGAGAATGATCAAGATGCCCGCACTGTAACGACTCAATAAAAACTGTCGACCATACACAAGCAGATGCAAAAAAATGCTTGACCATGACTATACGTGGAGACTAAGAGATAGTAAGATGTCTTCACTTTATATTGGCGAGAAAATATAACTTTAAAAAAACCAAGAAAATCCGTAGACACTCTGTACAAGAAATAATGGAAAAGGAATTTGCGGAGATCAAAGTAGATACAAGAATTAAAGCATACAATAAATTATCGAACGACAGACCTGATAGTTTTGTATATGACAACAATAAGAACTGTATCACTCCAATCGAAAATGGCGGTACAAGTATTGACAATATAAACATAGTTAAAAACGAAAAATTGAAAAAACATGACCTGCTAGCATCTGAGCTCATATTAAAATACAAGTGCAAGACAAAAATTATCCCATATGTTATAACATGTGACGGTGTTGTGACACAATATCATAGAAGGTACCTGAAGGAACTGAGAGTCAACGTTCCAGGTTGAGGCATATATACAAACCTTGGGATTGAGAAAAACCCTTGAATTTATAGGTATCGAAAGAAGGATGGGTATTTAAGAAGACTTTAGAGTGGATTAGATAGCCGAAAGTATAAATACGCTGTGCTTACAGAGAATCAAGCAAGCTGTGTCTGTGAACAAAAACTAAAATTACGACTTTAAACTTAGCCCATAAATGAAAAATAAATGATTTTAGCCGCAAATAATTACTGTTAGCTTTATAAAGAAAAGGTGAATTTGTTAAATTTTATACTTAGTGAGGAAAATCTAAAACTTTACGGTAAATAGATATATAAAGATAATATTTTTTCGCTTATAGAACATTGATTTCTTTTCAAATAAAATACTTATTTGATAATAAACTATATAGTATTGAGGAAGATACTTGGACCAATAGGTCTTGAGAGAAAATGATGAGGTGCGTAGAAATTACAACCAAATCCGTTCTATAGCACAATCTAAAGTTTTTAATGAACAATTATAAAAAGTTCAAATGAATATATACGAAACTTATAACATTAAGTATGCACGAATATTTATATAGTTATGTTAAATTAATGTATATATCGTAAAATATAAAATGCCTGCCTCCGATAGAACATCAATATAATTGTATAACTTAATGTATATTTTTACTTTGAAATTGTGAATATGAAAAGAATAAAGAATTTAAAGTCTATTTTTGTGTTTATAAAGTTTAGAAGCTAAACCAACTTATTATGTTATAGAAAATGCACAATACAGCAATAATGTGTATATATGGATCTAATAACTCAGATAAAAACATATTAGACAAATTTGATGTTCAAAAGGACTGAAATTTATAAGTTATACTAGATGAACATGAAATATTCAGTTTTCCCCTGAATTCTAACACTGGTTAAGTTTATAGCAGTTAAGAAAAAATATTGTCAAATAATATAGAGATTATGCTTAAATGAATACATAAATCCATAATTTACATACTACCAATTTTTTTATAGAATTTGATACAAAAAATGGTTTATAAACCCTATTTAGCAAAATTGCAAAAAAAAATTTAGTTTAGAATGGCACAAATTCAATGAAAAAAATATATTAAAAATTTATTTTATTATAAAATGTGAATTTAATGATGAATATGTGTATATCAATATCGAATATAGTCATTTAAATTATTTTTATAAAAATTTCGTTTTTATAGTTTTAGAAATAATAAGCTTATTGAAATATAGATGCTCTATTTTTTGCTATGAACTGGTACAAATCATAAATGTTGGTTTCAAAAACACAAAAGATTTTTTAAATCATATTTGATAATATTTCGGTGATAGAAGGACGACTAGAAGCAAAAATCAAAAAAACTTTGGTTATATGATAATTTGTCGATTTCTAATTGAATAAGTAGACTATAAGATGATGAAACATGTATTCAGAGAAAACAAAGCAGATTTTTCTTTCTTTCTTTACATAAAATTTTCTATTATAGCGTGGGAATTCAATTATTGCAAAAATTTAGAACATTAAAAATCAAACTAATCCATAGTGTATTTTTATGAATTTATTTGATAGAATTTTGATGATTTAGGGAACAAACATTCACGTTTTAAATTTAGAAAAACTATTTATATCTCTGGGTTTTTTTATCCAGTACTAGATGTTTATAAATTTTGTGTCACTTTAAAGAATATTCAGAGCTTAAATTATTGTATAAATGCTTTTTACTACTAAAATTGTCATTATTCATACCTTTTAAATATAAAAAATTTTTAAAGACGTAGTACATATATTTTTTAAGTCCTAAAGACGATTTATATTTTAAATCTAGGCTTTTTCTATTTGTATTAATGTCCATATGATGTGAAAAAAATATATAGTCTTTATATATTCATAGAGTCTATTACTTAACAAATATTTTTCTTTAGGGCTAATTAACCACACATATATCATTAATTTATCGAAAATCGACTTATTCCGTTAATCGATCATGTCTAAGCTGTATAATAGTTTAGATAGACGTAAAAATCAAATATGAATTATGTAATTATTTTTGGATTTCGATAAACTGTACATTAGGTTTATTCATGTAGTTTGAGCTTTATAATTATTTTATAATAGATCTGAAAACCAAATATAGATTATGTAATTATTTATGAATTTTGATACATAATACATTTGGTTTATTTATGTAGTCTAAGCTCTATAATTATTTTTAGAAAGTGTTAAAAACGTTATATGGTTCATGATTCTGTTTATGTAATTCGATAAGCCACAAGTTGAAATATGATACAAATATATTAATAACATTTATCTGTTTTTTATTAAAATTATTTTGTTTTTTTTACCAAACTGCCTGCATGTGTCTTAAACATGGTGGAACAAAAAAAGTTTAATGAAGCTTTGTGGGTTTTTATGATTATAATAAAGATAACAGAGGATTTGAAATCATAGTCAATTTTACACTGATGAAATTTAAAGTAATTTTGGTACAAAAGCATATATATATATATAAAATTAAGTAAGTACAGTGCGATTAGAACTGGTGGTATTTCGAATGCTGCGTTTTTTACAACAACTAAGCAAAATAAAAGCGTTTTAAATATGCGTACTTAAAATTTTAAAACCATAATTGGATTGAAATTCTTATATTTTACAAGAAAACACCTTATTTTTAATTTTAAAGCACCTTCAAAAAAATCTCTTCTATTCAATTACCTACATATTAAGACAATCTATTTTTATTACACTAAATACCTTCCAAATTTTTTACTTCACAACTGTTTATTTTATCCAAAAAATTTCCTGTATATTAAAGCCAAAACACCCAGCTTATCTAAAATGATGAAAATGCAGGTTAATATAAAAATAGAAAATCCAAGATTAACCAAGCATATTTCTCTTTTCGCCTTTTCTTTCCCCACGTTTATGCTTTTTCTAGCCTCATCGATTTCTTTTTGTAATTGTTTACTTGTATAATTTAAACCCTTGAGCTTTACTGTTGATTTTTCAAGCTTTGATGTATTGTCCACCGCTTTGGTAACTTGTCTTGCAACCATTTTCACTGTTTCTTCTAAATCCTCATAATCATTTCTTTTCGGTTGTACTTTATTGCCTATTTTATTTTCATTTTCTTTTCTAATTTTTTCTATATTATTTCTTGCCGTCTGTACAGATCTTAATAGTTCGTGCCGCCAATTTTTTATGGACATGGCCTGGTCTTCTGTATATTCATCTCTTTCATATAAAAAAAGTTCATATTTGTGTATTTTCGAATATGCTTCAGAAAGATATACTTTTAGTTCCTTTTCTGTTTCTATTACGGGAGGCTTTATATATTCCTCAATCTCAGCTTTGTCTACCATAAGTCAAATCGGGGTCCTTCTTAAACATTCATTACATAGAATTTGACATTCGAAACATGAGAAATACCATGCTGATAAAGAATTAACAATAATATTATTTAAATTGTAAATTGCGATTTGAAAAATATAAACACTAGTTTGGGCAAGTTGTGTTCATGATTTCATAAATGTTCTTTGTTTATAATTTCATAAAACATTATTGTGTGGAAAATTCAAAAAAGGTTTATTGTGTTGGTAATTTCAATAGAAATATATTGCAATATGTGTTCAGATATTTATTTTGAAAAAATTTCTGAATATTATATGTAAAAACAGTAACAAAGATTATTAGAATCTATTTTCAATGAATTAAATTCTGTTCGTATAAGAAGAATTAACTGTGAAATTTTATTTATCATCGCGAACTAAATTTGCTATTTATTGTCTTAATTTAAAATTTTATAATCTTAAAATCGAAATAAAACTCCTTAAATAAAAATGATAATTATTTACGATGTTTCTGGTTTGGTTTCAAGATAATAAAGCATCAAAGTCACATAAATATATTTTATTTATCACAGGCTCATGTCTATTTCATGTGCGTGGAAAATCAAATATTAAATCAATATTACCGATTGTTTTATAGTTTCCACCCCAAACAACTTTATTTTATTCATTTTTGCCTTTTTTTATTTTATAAATTAAAATATTTCCCTTATAAAAAATAAAAAATATTTTTTAGAAAGCGAATTTCAAAGTAAATAAACCCGAAAACCTTATTATATAATAATAAATCATATATGAAATTTTTCATTGGGGATTAAATCTATGATAAACATGCTCTTTTACTTTTTTATTTAAAAATTCATATTACAATTTTATGATGAATGTGTGGTATGTAAAAAAAAGAAAGTATTTGAATCTAAAAAAAAATGCTGGATTTAATTTAAAATCACAGCTTTTAAAAGGTTTATCTAATTTAAAATCAATAAAAAATAATATTCAATGCATTTTTTATTTATAAGATTCAATAAATACGGTTTAGGTATTATATACACATTTTATGTCAAATTTCACAAAAAAAAAGATGTGTTTTTGGGGGTAAAATAAAGTCTATAGGCCGTAAAACGAAACACGATGCCGAATATATATCCACCACTAGTATATCTATGAAACGTAACATCCAAAACTTCGCCTTCTTAAAATATTTGTGCTATATATGGCTGTATAATTTTTAACCTTTAACCAGGTATCGAAGTAACTCTTAAAAATACACCCTGCCACAGGTATATGTTATATTTGCAATTTCAATGTTACCATTGATCTCTAATGTCATAAATAAAAAATACACGCTAAAATCTTTATTTTTGTTCTTAAAAAAATCCTCATTTCTGTTATTTAACAAAAACAATTATTACCTTTATTTTTTTATGATTTAGATCAAATGAATTTTATTTTAAAAAAGTAAGTATTTATATTTCAACGCTAATTAATTCAACCACAAACCTTCATGCATAAAAATAATTTTTACGAATAATTAGTGTTTATTTGGATGTTTGATAAAATCTTAAACATAAAATTTTCCTGAAATAAACCCTTTTAAATTCCATGTGCATAAAATATAGAAAAATCATTACTAAAATCGATACAAATTTAATTTTTGTGTCTTATTTATGAATATTTTTTTTTATTCCTTTTACAATTAAACTTTAAACTGTCAAAAATTGTAATATTTTATAGGCTAGATAATCATCACAATTCATCAATAAAATCTAATATTTTATTTATTTATGAGTATATTTTTTTTTATCGATTTTGTTTATTTAGACGTGTTCAGCGTGTTGGGAATATTGCACAACTCCTTGATGCATCTTTTGACACCTCCCCTGATCGATCTTCATCAACTTCTCCTTCTCTCAAATGAGATGAGTTCAAGTGTCTTGCAATGTGTGAGAGCTTGTATGTATGCTTCTACTTCGTCTAGGATTTTTAACTCCTTAACATATTTTTTATGATATTTTGTGACAACCCATCCCAAGTCATCACATATGGTATTATTCTTGTTTTACATTTGTAAATTATACCAAGTTAATTCGCCAAGATTCATACTTCCTATATTTTTCATTCTCAACTTCAGCTAAGTTATCAAGGCTAGTTTTACCTTGTTCAATCAGCGTAATCATATTTTCTTTTTTATAGTATAGAAAATATCAGGTGTATTTTTTTATACTAAAATATCTGTTTTTATTCGGGTATCAACTTTTATTTCTGCATTTTCGTTTTTGCAGATCTCTTGTACTGAGTGAGTTCTGATCTTTTTGGTTTTCACGAAGTTGTATCGTCTTGATAGGAGGGAATAAAGAAATCCTACGATTTCATTGTGTCTTCGCGTGTAATCATGCCCTAATATTTTCTTGCATCATGTTTTAAGGCGATCAATTGTTTTCATAGCTTCGTTACAATGTGGACATTTTATCCTCTCACCGAAAAACACATTTCTGTCTTGTATAAAACAGAATTTTTCTTCTTCACTTGGTTTAATGTCGCCATCTTTTATCCATCTTGATGATCCAACAATATCAACCATATCATTATTCTTAGCTTCAAAAAGTTTTTGGTGTAATGGTTTTTCTTTTATTTTACACAATAAACTTTCTTGTTGCTTTTTCTTATGTGTTTCGGAGTCGGTGATATTAGCATGTATTTATTTTTAAGGTATTCTTCAATTAGAAAGAGATGTGTCTTGTTATCTTTTTCTACTTTTAGAATTGCGGCCCTCCTCGGTGAGCTGTTTTTACTGTTTTCAAGCAGATTTTTTAGCTGGTAGATCATTTTCTTAGCTTTAAATTCGATATTACATAGCCCACGTCCTAGTTCAAATCTCTTTATATATAATCTTTGTTTATTACTAGGCTGGAGGTGAATAGAAAATTCGTTTAAAATATCTCTTATCTTATCATCAAGTTTGATGTATTCTTCTGGTTCTAATTTTAATACGCCTATGTGGTAATTTATGAGTGATGTCGCATGTTCATTAATGGCTTTAAATTAATATCCGGCATTAAGTTTAGTCCTACATAAATTTCTTATTCGATTTAATATTTGTTCTGCAATTATATCTATAGTTTCTTGCTTTAGCTCAGATTTGCATTTCTCAATTACCCCAAGATATTTTTAGGCTGCCGGGCCTTCATTAAATGTTGCTACATCTGCACATATTTCATGGTTAGTGGCTGATTTTTTTTTTATTTCAAGGCCTACTGCATTAAAGAAGGTAAATGTTTCGTCCGTCATGAGTTTAAGTGTTTCAGGAGTTTTTGATATTAATTTGAGGTCATCTATGAAGAGTAGGTGATTTGTTGTATAGGAGTTTTCATCATTCAGTACACTCACCCCTGGAAAGCGTTCATTGAATTTTCTGCTTAAGGGGTCAATACATAGAACGAATAAAAAAGGTGACAGACTATCTCCCGTAGTATTCCTTTTTTTATTCTTTTATTCATGATTTCTTCTCCATTTAACCTTAACGATATACTCCATTTACTTGTAATCTTTCTATGAAGGATGTTATTCATGCTGGTAGATTCAAATTTTCAATACATGCATGTAGGTAGTTATGTTCTAGTGAGTCAAACGTCTCTTTTACATCAATCCACGTTGTATATAAATTATTTCCATGCTCTTTATTTATCGCAATATTGATAAGAGCTTGTTCTTTTGCTCCTTAAACGCGCCTTATTGTTCCTAATTGATTTTCTGCATTCAATTCATTTGTCTACACTTCATACTGAATGATTTTTGAAACCGCTTTTATCGTTAATTTATATAAATTAGACATACATGTTATTGATCTAAATTCATTTCATATCTTGACATCTTCTTTTGGTATAAGGTATGTAGTGCCTGAATAAAACCATTCTTCCTGGTTTTTATTTTCTAAACATTCATCTGATATGATCTGATATATATATTTATGAAGACTCGTCATTTTTTAATGAAGAAATTAAAGATTCCATCTGGTCTAGCAGATTTCCAGTTTGGCAGTATTTTTATTATATTATCATATTCAAACTCTGTAATAAAGCTTATTTTTTCCTGTTTAGGACAAATAGAAATGGGCATAGGCAATCGTTATAATCTTTTTTGTTGTTATTTTCCGCATCTTTTCCTCACATTTTCATCCTAAAATTTTTTATTTGTTCACATGAATTTTCGATTGTATGCTATTGTTTTGAGTCAATCTTGTTTATAACAGTCTTCTTTAAAGTTCAAAGCAGTTATTTTTCTGGTAAATTCGCATCTTTTTTTGTACTGCTCTATTTTTTTCTGCAATATTCTAATATTTTCTGTATAGATATTTAACACAGTTTTAAGATGATCATCTATGTCTAGGTTCATTCTTCCTGATCGCATCATTTTTCTTTATTTTTTTACTTCTTCTTCTTTAACTTCACTGCGTTTAAATTTATGTAATTCTAATCCATCTCTTATTCTTTACATAAGCTCTATTTTTTTTAAAATATTTAGTTGTCTTCTTTCGGTTTTGTTGTGAGGCGTTTGTAAGTCTGTTGTGCGGTTTGTAGAAATACTACAACATCGGATATATTCTTGGGATTATAGGTGGACGTAATTTTCCCCATTATCATCTTAATAGTTTGAAGAATATTAGAGTCAACTTTGTAGCATTGAATTTTTCTTGTCCTTTCAAACTCAAAGATGTTTGCCTTTTTTAACTTTCGTAAATTTCATTAAATTCCCGACTACATAAGTCAACTCAACTATACTCTTCCATTTTCAAAATGTGTCGGATCACTTAATTTTGCTCTTTTTGTGCTTTTGACGCTTTCGGCATCAAATCGTTTGACAACCGGCTTCTTTCCATTTTGGTCTAATAATATTCTCATCGCTCTTCTTTTGAGTTCCTGTTGGGACAAGTTACATTGAAATTTTCCGTTGTAATATTTTTGTGTTTCATCATCCGAAGCGTGGCATACGATAGAAGCGTATTAGTATTGCGCACAAGCCTCTTGAACCCATTCATCCGAAGAAGATTCTGTTGACGTTCAAAACGATTCTAATTTCAGATGTCTTGTTGAAGTTTTCAAAGAGGTTTGCGCATGTTTCATTGCAAACACATCTTTTTTCTCGGTTACAGCCGCAGTTTCGCATGATTTGTCTTTGTAGTGCTCTGCTTCTGATTTTTCAGATAAAAACATAATATATAATAATTTACACGTAAAATGGTACCATTATTTATAATAAAACATACAATAGATGGTAAAATTATAATATAAATATTTTTCCATAAACTGAAATATGTTTATGAATAGGTTTTTTTTGCGAATACGGAAAAAATAAAGAAAAATCGTTTAAAAAGATACTAATATGCGTCAAGTACAATTACTTACGTATTTAGATCATACAAATATAACACGGTTATTTTTATTATTTTATTCAGTATTTATTTAATCAACAATCTAAACATTTTATTTATGCCTCTAGCTCATATAATTTTATACAACATCTTGTTACTAATGGTTTGATATTTATTCATTGGTGTAAAAACGATTTAAATAAGTTCATCTAAAAACTCTAGTCTTTCCCGCATATTTGAAGCACCTCTATCATACCATAATGACTTTAAATACTTACACTCTCTTATGGGAAACGACTAATCTACTTCAACACTACTTTAAAGGGCTTTTACATTTTTTTCCCTAAACCTTGGGACTTCCTACCGGTGTTCGCTGTATAACTTTGCAGCTAAGAGGTATTAATTACCATTTTGGCAATTTATGTTTGTCTTTGAATGTGAACGATATAAAAATAATAATAATCTATAGTGAATATAATGACTCGTGCATTTTTGCCTCTAAATCAGTGCCACTTTAAAATGATAAATAAATTTTGAACTGCATTTCGTCATAATATTTCATAATTATAAGCAGATATTTCTTGTGATATAGTTAGAATTAGTAACAAAAATTTCGTAAATATATGGTACTTTGCTTTATTTAAAATACAATTTTTGTTACAAACAATATTTTTTCTTACTTTTCATTAGCTATTGATACAAATCGAAATAAATTCTTTTAATTTATCTAATAAAGTTAGAAATACAATAAAAATGTTCAACTATGTTAAAAATTAAATTATGGATAGAATTGCAATTTAAAGCGTCAATACAAATTAGAATCTATTTAAACATGTATTTTCAGATATAAATAACCAGCCTGTGATGAAAAAATTGGTATTTATAAAAATATATATAATTATAGTTTAAAGATAAAAGATAAAAGAGAGCTAGATTATTTTTATTTACGGGCTAAATTTAAAGTCGCAATTTTAGTTTTTGTTCACAGACACAGCTTGCTTGATTCTCTGTAAGCACAGCGTATTTATACTTTCGGCTATCTAATCCACTATAAAGTCTTCTTAAATACCCATCCTTCTTTCGAGACCTATAAATTCAAGGGTTTTTCTCAATCCCAAAGTTTGTATATATGCCTCAACCTGGGTCGCTGACTCTCAGTTCCTTCAGGTACCTTCTATGATATTGTGTCACAATACCGTCACGTGTTATAACATATGGGATAATTTTTGTCTTGCTTTTGTATTTTAATATCAGCTCAGATGCTAGCAAGTCATGTTTTCTCAATTTTGCGTTTTAAACTATGTTTATATTGTCAATACTTATCACGCCATTTTCGATTGAAGTGATGCAGTTCTTATTGTTATCATATACAAAAATATCAGGTCTGTCGTTCGATGATTTATTGTTTGCTTTAATTATTGTATCTACTTTGATCTCCGCACATTCCAGTTCTATTATTTCTTGTACAGAGTGTCTACGGATTTTCTTGTTTTTTTTTTAAATTATATTTTCTCGCCACCATAAAGTGAAGATATCTTACTATCTCATCGTTTCTTCTTGTATAGTCATGACCAAGTATTTTTTTACATCTACTTGCGTAGTGGTCGAAAGTCTTAATTGAGTCGTTTCAGTGCGGACATCTTGATCTTTCTCTAAAGAAAATGTTTCTATCCTGGATAAAACAGAATCTCGCATCTTCTAATGATCTGATTTTCATATCGTAGTCACTTTGAGGATCCTAATGTTTCCAGCGTTGAATTTTTATGAACATTGAAGAGTTTTTGATTTAGTGTTTTTTGTTGTATTTTACACAATAAGCTCTTTTTTTGTTTTAATTCAAGCGCTGAAAAATCTATGTCAACGAGGTCGTATTTTATTTAAGGAATTCATTTATTACGGATAGGTGTACAATATTTTTATTTTCAAATTTTAATTTTGCTGCATTTCTGCTTGATTATCCTTTTCCTTAGCTCAGAATTTTATATAGTTGGTAGAGTATTCTTTCGAATTTAAACTCAATATTTTATAATCCTCATCCTTGTTCATTTCTTTTATAATATTATCTTTATTAGAGATTTGCAAGTGTATTCCATTTTCTATTAGTATCCCCCTAATTTCATCGTCTAGCTTTATATAGTCTTCTGGTTCTAGTTTTAATAAATTCACGTAGTAGTTTAATAGTGATTTGAATATTCATCTATTACTTTGATTATATTTTTACCATTTAGTTTTGTTTTGCACATGGATTAACTTTCTAGCATTTCTTTTCTAATTTTATCCATCGTTTCGGGTTATGTTTTCGATTTTGAATCTTTTGGTATCCCGAGATATTTATTCCATCTTTTCCTTATATTACTGTGACCATTTCTTTGCAATGTATATGTTAGTAGCTGATTTGGCCACGTTTATTTCCATTCCGATACATCTGAAGAAATTTGTTGCTTTATTGGTCATTAGTTTTAAGTTACTTTCCTCTTTCGCCAGAATCTTTAAATCGTCAATAAAAAGGAAATGATTAGTTGTAAATTTCTTCTTTCAAGGTGCATGGGTATTGATGGGAACTTTTCATTTAATCGGCGACTTAATGGATCCATACAAAGAAAAAACAGTAATGGAGATAGACTATCCCCTTGTATAATCCCTTTAAAATTTTTCTTTCCGTATTTCTTCATTGTTGAATCTTAGAGATGACTTCCAGTTTTTTGTTAGTTTAGGTATAAAGGCAATCATCTATTCTTGTATGTTAAGATTTTTTAAGCAGGACAAAAGATCCTAGTGGTCAATTGATTCAAATGAAGTTTAATTTTAATTGAAATGATTTTTAACATATAAATGCCTGAAAACTTAAAAAAGGTTTATATAAAGAAATAATAAAAATAATAAACCATTTTTAATTATTAAAATATATATTATCATACAAAATATGTCTTATTATGAATAGATCCTTTTACTCTAATTTATAAATACTTAATTCTAATATACCATTATCATTTAATTAAAGTTCTGAAAATTTAATGAAATTCAAAAATGGTGTCTATTAATGTTTTTAACGGAAATTAAGAAACCCACATATAAAAGTGTTCAAATCGTATAAAATTGCAGTTTAAATAGATAATTAGAAATCATTTGATTTTTTTGCGACAAAAATATTAAAGAGGCAATATGCTGGAGACATTTTTACCCTCAACAATAATTAATTCAAATAAACCAATGAAAAATAGAAAAACAATTTAAAGATTATAAATCATATAATAAAGCCATAAGAATACTGGATATATTCCCATAAACTCCCCCTTAAAATGTTGCATATAATATTTTTTTTGATTTAATTTAAGTAGAATTAGATATTATGGCAAATAAATAGCTTAAAACTTTGAAATATATACTCATAACTTAACGATGGATTTAATGATTATTATCATGAAAAAGTATGCTTTTTTTTCTAATGTTCATCAAAATTTAATAAAACCTAGCCATTTCTGTAATAATACATCTTAAAAACCAACCATCGAGTTAAGCAATTTCATTACAAGATTTATATATGAGTTTATTTTAAAAGTACTTCTTATTGAATTTATATATGTTTACATTCTATTGCAGTATAAAAAATTACTTCCGAAATTCATTGTTTGTCATGGCGGAGATTTCATGTAAATTACTTTCAATCTTTGCAAGATTATTATGACACGTAACAATTTATTAATTTTTTTTCTCGTTCATCACTTGTGATCATTCATTAAAATTAATTCCAATATCTTATGAATTGAAATAACTCGATATTTCCAATATTCTTTTATACCACAGATGGCGCAAAAAAATAGAAAAAAAATCTGATAAACTAGCTGTGAAATCCAACTAAAAATTACAAGATTTGGGATTTATATTGATTTTTATACTAAGAAACCATGATTAAACTCATTCAAATAATCAAAATAAAAAGAACAGAGTTTAATTATAAAAATAAGCACAAAAACCTAATTTATGTCATCGCAATAACTATAAAATATTAACACTATTTAAAAAAGTTATAAACTTGAAAATATACATATTTTAGACCTATTAACCAGCACAAAAATTATTAATAAGAAATTGATACACATAATTTGTTTTTAAAGACGAATATACCATAATTAACTTATGAAATTTATTTAAAACAAAGATTTTTTAAATAAAATTTACCGCAAATATGGAATTAAAATATATATTTCTGCACAAATTTCATTTTAAGGATATCTTTACTTATCAATTAACAATAAAAATAGAATGATAGCATTTTTATACATTAACTAGGCAAAAACAATGTCTAAGAATAGCTAGATATTTTTTTATAGATGTTATTTTAGATACATATAATTATAGTTGAGCTATGGGCTTATTATAAACACAAGAAATCATATAAATATAATTTTTTCGCATTTCAACAAATATTTTAATTTCTATGCAATGCATTTTTTTGGCAAATATACTTGTTTTATGATAATTTATAACGCTTATTTAGACTACAAATATCGTGAACAAATATTTTGTTTGACATAGAATGAGCTAGCGTTCTAATAATTTAAAATGTCAAAAAATAATTTTGCAATAAACGTAGTACTTAATATGATACACGATAATTAAAATTTTTTTTATTTATGCTCATTAAAACATAAACCGTATTAAATATTAATGAAATTTATCTTCGTAAATATAAAAAAGCTACATGCATTTTCGGGGCATTTTTAGTGATAAATATAGTTATTTATGCAATGGTGATATCATGTTAGCGGTACTATTACTCATTTTTTTTCTGAACTAAAAAGACATTAGACGATCTCTTCACATATAATCAAAAATTTGCGGCGCTTATTTGGCAAATATTTTTACTTTTATATAAGGCTTTGTTTTTCTTAGCTTATATAATAAATGAAATTCTTTAGTAGTTCTCATCAGTATGTATTTTTACCGAGTTCCTTTGTGTTAAACTTCATATTTTCATATAATATGATTATCTTATTCTAAGACCATAATTCTTATATTTTTTTCAGCATAATATTATGAACTTTAAATCCTTATAAGCTTTCGTATACAAATTTGTGGTTTCGAAACCAGATCATAATTTTTTATAATATTTAAATAAAAGAAGCATTTTAACCAAATTTGAATCTTAATGGCACATTAATCCCAGTAGAATAACAAAAAAATGATTTTTGATTGTAAAATAATTTAAAAAATTCATTTGACTTAAATTACACATTAAATGAATAATAGAAGCAAAAGGCTGTTTTTAAATACTTTCTCATGAATACAGAGTAAAGTTTTTGGATTTCATTTTCGTTTTTCTCTGGCAATAATGTACATTCTAAATTCCTTTTGCACAAACTAACTGAATTTGAATAATGTTATGTAATTAGTATTTATATGATAAGCTATTATTGACATATATGAGCTCAGAACCGATTCGAGCCTCTAAAAGTAGTTTTTCGGATATTCGTTAAAGAAGTGTTACAAGCAAATAAAAATAGACTAGGAAGAAATAAATTTTGAGTTTGGTGCATAACAATAATATTTTAAATAACAGGCAGATAGTGGGCTACGTGTTTAATGTACGTGGTTCATAATAGGCAAATAAGAAGTAGGAAAAGAAGAAAATATACAAAAATAATAGTTTTAATGAATTAAAATACATTAAAAGACCCTAATTTATAAAAACACAAATATGAGTAAAAACTGTAATAAAATAGACCAATTTTTGTATAAAACTGTCACCCATAACCTATACAAAATATCCTTCATAGCTGCTATTTTGGTAATTATGTGATAAATGAACTAGAACCATAAAGAATCAGAATATATTCATACAAAATACTAAAATATGCAATGTATTACACATATTTACTATGAAATAAAATTTATTTTGTACTTTTTTTGAAATTCATGAGAAACTTAAGTGGGTGGCGATGGTCTATTATTTAAAATATTCTACCAAGAGTCAAGAATAGAATGTGCGAAGATTTGAATCTTTTAAACAAATAATTCAAAAATTCCCAATCTGGCAATTAATCCCGCCTAGTCAAAGAAACACAGGAAAGACTGTTACAATGCTCCACAGTAAAATAAGGCATAATTTTCAAATACATACTTGGTTTAAACGTAAAAACTTTACCGAAATTCAAAACACAAGTGCAAACTAACAAATCAGTATTAGCATTATGAGTTGTTGTTTAAAGTGGTGATCCGATTGGCGTAGTAAAAATCGTTAATTGTATTCATCAGAAACTTAAGTCGATAAAAATCATTTTAATTATACAAAAATTTAAAATTGATTTAAATTAACCAGAGTTTCGAATTTGAGGAAATTTCCTGGAATTTTTCTTTGTCTTCTATTCAAAAATTTATTTATATTATATAAAAAAAACTATTATTCTTGTTGGTTTTAAGTTTTTTCATAAAAAAATATTATCATATTCTGTATTTTCGCCCTAAAATTCTAAAACCAACAAAATGGGACATAAGAATGATAATTTTTTTCTTTAATCTAAAATGGCGCAATATGATTTTCTTTTCTATAAGAGTACATTACTTAGTTAATTTTACAATGAATAGCGATAATGGCATATAAAATTCATTATTGAGATACAATTTCGAAACCCTCATCATTATTTTTGCCATGGCCAAAATATTTTAGCGTTAAATTTCAACTATAAGCATTGTATTTTTCAAAAAACAATGCTTTAACTTTGATCAAAATAGAAAATTATATTTTTAAATACATCGAAAATGCCTCTTTCCCGTCATGAAACCTTACATACATTCGCTTGGCAAAAGTTATAATTTATGTAAACATTTTGAGGGGAAAATAGAGTATTTTTTATAAACAGCTTATTCATTAGTGAATTGCAATCGCCATATTACTGGTGTTGGAAATATAATTATCACTCATTAGTATATAATGGTGCCATATCTAAATATTTGTATGAAAAACAATTTTTTCTGTCTTAATTCGTCATTATAAATAAATTTTATATGGTCTATAATGTTTATAGTTAACATCATTCGAGTTTAAAATATTTTCACTGGGGTAAAATAACTTTATTAGGTTTACTATTATTTAATTAATCACATAATAATGGTCTAAAAAGGTATTATTATAAATTATCATTGTTTTAAAATATTTAAAAGCAAGCACGAGTCTTCTATACCTCAATTTTATGTTATTTTTTCTTACATTATTACTCCAATCGTCTAAATATTACAGGAAGTAGAAACAATATTTTTTTTGTTAAATATACGACCCCACATATAAAATATAGAATATATATTTTTTCTTATTGCTTAGTATTTAGCTAGTTGATCGCCCAACAAATCATGGTCTTAAATTCGGGATTGGTAAAAAAAGCTGTAATTTTTTTCAAAATTAATTCTGTGAATGTTTTATGATTCCTTTATCTCCTTTAATATCAAGTCACAAGACTACATGACTCGAATCTTTACTTTCTCCTCTTTTAAGTGATATTTGAGGATTTTATAATCACAATTTGCCACAATAGCGTACAAATAGATTTAAACGATTCTGATAAAAATCATGAAAATTTTCGAGTTAGCTCTTTAAAATATTGTCTTGTGCATAGAATGTTTTTATATTTCTTTGGAGCCCATAGGATAATTTTTAAAGGTTTTTTAAATACATATTTGAGTGAATGTTATCCCGTTTGTCTGGCGTCATCATTTTTTTTTAAACCTTTTTCGGGTGGTTTATTAACGCTAGTCTACCGTATAGCCCGCAGTTACTTCTCATAAGCAAACTTTTCATGTTTTATTTCCTTCATCCTATTATTACTACTTGATTGTTTTTTGGTATTAATTTTTTAGTACCATTAAAATTTTTATAGACTTGGATTAATAGATTATCTTTTTTGACCGTGTAAGATTTGAATAAACTATATATAGATTTTTAATCTCTTTCAAGGCTGTAATTTTACAATGTGAAGCATTTCTGATTATAATAACTTCCAAACAATGAAATATACTTTTAAAGATTTCATCTACATTGTAATTCACGTACATATTATGGGAATAAAATTTATAATTTTTTTCAATGATTTAAATGTTTTTCTGTTATTAAAATTCATGATATAATATTTTAAAATTGATATGATATCTAAAAAAATATATAAACTGATTAGTTAGATCTAGTTGTTTAATCCATTTTTTAAACAAGCAAAACTTATAGTGGTTCCATAGAACAAGCCATATTTATAATTATTTATAATTATTTGTATCCTTGTCTCATCATATCTTTCCCAACAAGACATAAAAATTAAATTTTCTGGTCAAGCCTGCTTTTTGTGTGTATGCCTACGCACTATTTTCATTCTTAACACCTTAATATGTGACTTGGGGCACTGTTTGATCACCTATCCTATTATATAAAATATTAATATTCTATAATTAGCAATTATATTTGCATTCGAGCTTTAAAAATCATATACACTACAACCTTATGTTTTAGCAATATTATGCGATAAATTATATTCTCATTACTTTTTTTCAATATTTATTTTATGTGCATCTTTTGTAATAATATTTGAGATTAATTCGTCTAATTACGTCAAACCTCTTGCTGAATATTTCAGAACCATCAATAAATTTGCCAAAATTTTTTTTTGTATATAATTTCATATATTATTTTTTATTTACGGGTTAATTTTCTTTATCAAAATCATCTATTGAGACGTAGTCAGCGAATTAAAAACAATGCAAAACTCCTTGATACATCTTTTGACACCTTCCCCTAATCTATCTTTATCAATGGCTCTTCTCCTCTCAAATGAGATGAGTTCAAGTGTTTTTCGAAGTGTAAGAGTTTGCATGAATGCTTCTACTTCGTCCGAAATTTTTTACACCTCAACATATTTTCTATGGAATTTCTTAACCAATATCCAAAGTCATTTAATTCTAATAATATAGATTTTTATGAATTCATTGAAAATGATCATTTTCAGAAAGGATTCTTAATTATCTTAAAGTTTATTATGTTTGGTTCTTTAACAATTTTTTAATTTTTTCACACAGATACCATGTTTAACTTAAAAATCTTCTATTTTTACCCGATTAAAGAGTTAAAAACCCTGCAATATATGTTTGAATATATATTCATATCTGTTATCTAAAAATACCTTTTTTGTATATCAATTAAACATCGCATGTATATTGTTATTTTTAGTCACATCAGGCGCATAAATAATAAAGGATTTTTACGATTTATAATAAATAGAATCTAAATATTTTGACAAGAATGAATTCTTGACTATAGATAAATTTTTATTTTTTTATAACAATAAGATAGTTCGATGTTTGTAATATATTTCTATGTTGTTTAATTACCTATTCTACCATGTTTTATGTGCCGTTTAGAAAGGTAACTATTTTTCGCATATATATTTGCGATGTAATCTAAAAAAATATTATACAATAATCACCATTTTCCGATTGATAGGAAATACTGCGCGTTTTTGAAAAGAATACTAGTCTGAGGCGGTTGATTCCGTTTTATATATTAAATTTAACAAACACTAACCCATTATAAGTGTAAATAGTAATATTAATAAGTCCTATACTAAAAAGATTATATCTGTTGTTTTATACATACAAAGATCATAGATATGAATTATTTAAACAAAATTTCAAACTATTATTTATTAGTTATTATTTCAAATCGTTTCATTTAACATAGCATTCTCAAGATTGTTTTTCATGGTATTTTCGCATTCTATTTGGTTATTCAAAGATAAAGCATCGTAATTTTTTTCAGATAGCAGACTCATTTGTTTCAGTTCATCATTTTTCAACTGCAAAAGGGAGTAAATAATCGCATCACCATCATTGCCAAAAGCTCCCCATAGTATTGTTTTTCTTTTATCATCAAGTATCTTTAAAATACGGTTTTCATCACAGCCATATAAGGTTTTAATCTTTAAAAAATCACCGAGACAGTCTGCAATGTTTAACACTGATTTGCATTGACTTATTATTTTGATTTGAGTAATTGTGAATCCACTGTTCTTAGCAATGAAATCGATAAAAAAAAGATCATATTCCTTTTTGTCTTTCAAGCATTGTATCAGGAATTGAATGCAATTTATATTGGACTCGGCTTCAATGATATTTTTCATATATCCTGCTTTATATTTTTCAAAGTTAAATAAATATCCTTCCATTAAAAAACACTTAAAAACATAGTAATCCAATAAATGATTTTCATATAACTTATAGGTGTAACCGTGGAACTTATAGTTTATCTTAAATGGTAAAAGATTCCACAAGTCTTCACTTTTTAGCTTATCTGTCTCAAAGAATTGAATGCTATATAGCTCATCAAACAGGCCCAGAAGATTTAAATTATCATGGGCAGACTTAATGTCACGATTTTGAAATTTTAAATTGATCAAGAAACTTAGATTTTCAAGTTTGTGTGTCATAAGATAGTAATTGACTAGTGAAGGATGTGTTTCTGATATAGTTTCACATATCATTAAAATTGAATTTGCCATTAAATCTTTAACGTCCTTAGCACATTGTATAATACTAATTTCCTTTGTATTTGCCATTTTTTCTTCTTGAAATATCTTCTGAAGTTCCTCCGGAGTGCTTACATTCTTTGTTTTATCCACGATGTTATTTTTGGTCATTTTAATAACTTTAATTAGCGCACAGTGTAATGCTCTTTTTTTTTTCGAAAATGCTACTTTTGAATTAACTTCTTCTTTAAACATAATTTAAAAATAACATTCGAATTTATAGTTTTATATAAAGATTAATCAATTGATTGCTAGATATACATTGGCATATTTATGTGAAAATTCAATGATCTATGATACATATGTTTTTAATAAAATCAATGTATGCGAATCGTCTGTCTTGAATCGTACGCATAGTGTAATTTTTAAACATTGAGTAAAATATTTTCAGCGGCGCTTTAGTCTATAAGATGATAGATCAAATAAAATCTACAAAAATTCAATATTTCTTGTCCATAAATATAAAAAATTATAACTAATTTCAAAGGTAAATTTGTAAATAGAACGTTTCATGATGAAATATAGTAATTACATAAATTTCCAATTAAAAAATTGTGATTAGTATATTAAAAACAACTTCCCGTGTCAATTTTCTATTCTTCACGGGTACAGAGCAATAATAACAGGCTTTTTTGCAAAATAAAAATATTTAATTTCTGCGATCTACATAACGTGAATTGAACCAGAAATGTTGGACATATATTGCGCTAATTTTTTGCAAGTATCATGATTCTTTAAATATTTAAAATCATTAAAAAAATTTTATTATTATTATTTTGGTAGTTTACAGTGTAAACAGAAAGCTTATTGGGACGAATAGAGTTTAGATTTTCTAATTATAAACCGGATATGGCAAAAAAAATTTAGGAAATAAACGATGATTTTTTTTAATAATAGTTAAAGTCAAACAATTATATACACTATACAGCAGGATGATATTTAAAGTATTTGTTATATATTGAAATATGATGAAAATCAAATTTTTATGATTCTGAACAAATGTTATCGGACATATATCGAATCTTTTAGAACATTATGAGTTAATATTAAATTAAATCAAAGATAAGACGCTTAAATAGAGATTCAAATTAAATTTTCTACTTTAGGCGGTAATATATATATGTGAACAAAATATGAAAAAAATTTATAAAAACCGCAACCACACAATAAATGAAACTAGAAAAAAACAAAAAAGCCCATACTTCGCTTATTCAATATTCTATTTTTTAGATAGATAAAACATTTTATACAGAGTTTTGAAATTCAAGAAAACGATTTTTTTTGACGATATATAATATAAATTAGAATCATTTAAAATGACAAATCATGTATTAAATACTAAACAAAAGCGAAATATATGATATTATTGTATTTATATTGATCTAAAATCACATTGCCACTGTTTTGCATTAGAGTTGATATTAAAATACACACGAATATAAATCTTTAATTCAAAAATAGTCCATAAAACATCCTTTTTATGTGTATACTTGAAAAATTATCTTGTTAAAGCGGCTTACAGTCATATAATATTGGTTGTATTAGATTTAGAGATTCCCTAGTTGCTAGTCTTGATTTCTATGAATATAGTAAAGATGTATTTGATGTTTACGTGTTTTGTATTGTATCTAATTAAACCGAATATTTGTCTCTGATATTTCCCTCGCGTCAATATTTTTTTCTTTACTCATCATGGAAAAGACTAACTGATGATCTATTCACATCATGTACTTAAAAACATAATAAGTATTAGAATTAAATAAACATTAAATAACATGAAGAATCCAGTTTATTTATCAAGTTGAGGATTTATATTTTCTAAGTTTAAAAATAAATTATCCTTGAAATTTATAATGTTTATTTTATTTTGGATTTATGCATATAAATCCCAAGCGTCTTTTGAAAACATAAATATATTAAGCTTCAATATTTGAAAAATACGCCTTTGATTAAATGCAAATTTTTAGTTTTAGGCAATATTTTTTTAGATATTAACAGACGTAAAGACTTTCCCGTATCTTTTATGGTCCAGAAAAAGCACAACTTAATCTATAAGTTTTCCCACGTAATTCAATAAAAAAAATATGAAATATCTAAATGAAATATAGTTGTAATTATTTCTGTTTGGTTTCCAATTGTATGCATTATGAGTCAATCTAATTTATATTCCCGTTTATATGTATGCTAGCTATCTCAGAAGATTACTATTTTTAAATATATGAAATCCTAATGGATCTTATAGATCATGTAAATTCATATGGTTGAGCTTTTTTATCATCAAGAAATTTGTTTAGTATTTTCTTATGTTTTTAAAAAAAAGCTACGCCAAGCTTAAGAAACTATAAAAAGCTTAGTACTGCGGTTAATTACAAATCACACGGCAATATTATAAACATATATAGATGAATCATTTGTTCGTTTATTTTGAATAAGAAAATATATTATATACTTTAAATTTAAGAAACTTTTTTGGGGGCTCTTAGATAAAAACATGATTATTTAAACTTAAAGAAAAAATTAGAGTGTGAAATTTTTTTAAAAATTATTCTCTTGCTTATATATGAAATCAATAACAATCACATGTAATTCCTGGCGCAAGATATGCATCTATTTTTTCTCAAATGCAAAGATGTTGAATTATTTGAAAAAGCCAGGATATTGTATTTTTTTATGCCTATATATTTAAAACGGATAACATATATTCTTATATAAGTTAATAGCCCCCGACGATCTCTATATTGCAATAAATCTAATACAAAAGAATCCCATAGAAGAAAAACAACACATGCATACTTTGATTACAAAAATCCGACAATATTTTTTAAATCACAATAATCTCATCTCTAGAGCTAGAAGTTGTTCTAAAAATATTATTTTTTATAATTTAATGTAAATTTTTCTTGGTATTTCATGATTATATCTTTTATATGTTCGAAAATAACTATATTGTTTTATTAGATCGCTAAATTATGCTCAAAAAATATGTTAGAAGTTTTTATATATATTTTAAGGATATCTAGACAAAACTCGCAATTAAATCGGGTTTATAGAATTAACAGGGTAAAATAATGCGACAAACGATTTCAAAAATAAATCAATTGATTTCATGACGATTATTTAATTTCTTACAAATAATCTATAAATTTAATAAATTAAATATAGCCTAATTTAAATTTATACACCCTTATCAACATTTCGAGTATATTTCTAATGTTTTTGTAATTTATCATTCATCTATCGTGAAATAAATGTGATTTAAATTTTGGGCTACTTAAGGCTATATCGGATATTATTTGGATTTTTGTACAAAGATAGAGATAACCGAAAGCTTTTAATGGAACGCACCTGTTAGTAGAAATTATAGTAATAAAAAAGCGCATTATCAGGTATGAGAGAAGGGCACACTATTTCCATAGGCTATTTTTTAACTTGAAATAATAAATTTTTACATGATGGAATCTTTTATGTCGTGTTCCTTCGATTTTTAGACACAGTTAATTCATCTTCAATAGGAATTTGGGGTTTAAAGTTATATAGGCATATACATCTTTAACATACAGTGGTTGATAGTGGGGAATCTAATATAAAAATGTGTAAATATTTAATACAACCAATTTAGCTAAGTAAAAATACTTTATATTGAGTAAAATTATATTAATATGATTATAAAATGCTATTGTTTCGTGCAAGCAATTTTCAATATTATTAAATTTGAATTGATGGTTATATTATTATTTATCTTTCCAGTTATTTAGTTTTGTTTTTACAATTAAGGTTTACTTTATACCAGTTTAATATCCAAAAAAACTACAATTTGTATTCTGTTCTTATACAATTTCGAATATTCTAGTTTTTTTCGTTATATTAGAGTACAAATAATTTTTATACATTTTTTTATATTAAAATTTTGATGTGGAAGGCATATCATGTGGCTTGCATCTATAAAATTTACTTAATTGAAACTTTGCGCAATGACTTTAAAATAATTTTAAATAAAGCGCCTTTATGTAATTTAAATTATTTGGTGATCCGAATCAATTAACTTGTAATTTATCAAAAAAGAGTCAATATAATTATAATCTCTGATGCTTATATTAAATTTTTATCGTTTTGTAGACCTATAAAATCAATTGACTTGTGATTTATCAAAAAAGAGTCACTATAATTACAAGCTCTAATGCCTATATTAAATTTTTAGTGTTTTGTGGACTTATAAAATAAATTATATTGTGATTTTTCTAAAAAGAAGTCAACATAGTTGTAAACTATAATGTGTATATACAATTTTCATCGTTTTGTGGATTTAGAAAGTTAATTATCTTGTGATTTCACCATAAAAATTGACATCATTTAAAACCTATTATTTTTAGTAAATTTTTACATTTTCCTTATAGTTTTAAATGGCTAAAAAGTGAAATCGGAAGCTAAAGTCTGTCAAGAAATCAAATAAATTTTTAAACTAGATATTACAGATTGAATTTTTATTGTTCTCTTTTATACCCATGCATTTTATTTGCTTCATCCTTAAGGGATTTTATTTCATTAGCCATAGAACTAGAATGAATCAAACTTTTTTTAAGTTTCTTGACAGAATTAGAAACGACATTTTCTATTATTTCATGAAAAATATCCTTATTACCATTTTCTACATATTTACGAACACCATCGATAAATAAAGCCTCGGGGATTGCCATTAACTCGCAATCTCGAAAAAGACCAGTCAAGAAATGGTTTTTATTCGATAAAACTATTTGTTCTTCTCCTTCTCTTGATATTCCTTGGCGCTGGATCCTTTTTTGCTTTTTGAATGTGAGAATTTCACTATGGTTTGCTATTCTTCCCTTGAAAATAAAACCAAATTTTGATTTATTGATCATTTCCCCGTTATGCTCGATTTTTATCCTCACTAAGGGCATTTCATACCCCTGTATTATTTTTTCTACCTCTTCAGTTAGAATTTTTTCAACCGATTGACTCGGATCTAATTTTACATGTTTTATTAGAAATTCCCGCACTGTTTTCAACCTTATTTTTTCAACCATTAACTTTTCTTTAATATCAAGAACATAGCAAAATTTGTCCCCCTTTTCACTTTCGCTGAGGGATGTTCTAACTGTCGACCCGCATTGGATAAGCATAAAATCTCTAGAATCGACATAATACATCATTGGTTCGTGTTCATGTCCAAAAATAACAAGATCAAACCATTTTTCGATACACTCTGTTGGAACAAAATCTTCACCACTGTAGGGTATACGATTCTGATGAAGTAATAGAATATTGAAGTATGTAGTGTCTTTAGGCCTGTTAAAATTAATTTTTCCTTCTTTGAAAATTCTATAAATTCTCTTATCTCTTACATTTCCAACACAGTAAATCGCAACTTTAATGCCATCTTTGTGAAATAGAATCGGTGTAATATCCAGGAATTCACATGTTTGGTGTTTACCAAAATAATTTATAAAGTTGGTTGACTCTAGAACTTCAATGATGCTGTCTTTACTAACACCACATGGATCATCATGATTGCCATGTATAGATATTATTGGAAGACAGATATTTACATTCTCGTTGTGTATGTTCAAGGGTAAGTTTGTTTCAAAATTAATTGGCTTACTTCCTATGCAGTATTTATTTAACATTTTTAGAGTTCTGCCGAGCGTGTCTTTCGATGGCGTATTGTCGTGAAATAAATCGCCTCCTTGTAAAAGAAAATCTACATTTCTGGTGGTCGCTAGTTCTAAAATTTCTTCAAATGTATTGAATGAATCTAATGATCGAACTGTGTCGTTTTCTTTATATCCAAGGTGATTATCTGAAGTTAAGAGTATTCTCATTTGAATATAATTATGGGATTCATTTAATTTGATGATTAACACTATCTTATGATAGTCATTGCTTCAATATAAAATTTTTATAGAATTAAATATTTCTTATCTATTAAATTGTCATACCTAATGTATTATTTCTATCGAAACTGATGAATTCTCAATTATGGAAATTATAAATATTTAGAAATGTCAATATCACGACATCTTTATGTTTCAATAATCAAGTACCTTTCTCTTGATATTCATTATCAAACCTCTAATTTTCTAAATTTGATCGATTAAGGATTTATGTCTATTGAATCAAGACTAGAAATTGGTGCGGGAATTATTATAGTTAATAAGCTACTGAAATTTAGATAATATTAATATTAGAATTAGTTATATAGGTGACGATTTCTTATAATATTTGAAATCTTCACCGATCGCCCACAAATTTTTTTAATGATTACTGCTTAGAAAAATAGTATAAAAACTAGGCCATCTGCTAATTTTTTGAATCTAAAAACACGTTTAATAAATTTAAAGTGGTTTAAATTGGGAATTTTAATTTATTAAAAATTGTGAATTTAATTTAAAATCAGTAAAAATTTGAATAGATTTGTTTTTTAATCAATATTGACTATCCAAAATAATTCTTATATATATTATCCATTATCGCTTTTGTAATTTGTTAAAGGATAATTATTGGTTTCTTTGATGGTAATTTGGTCTTCAATTTTGCTTCTCATATTAAGTTCAAAAAAAAATTAAAGACAATTTTTTTTGCCTCTTCGTAAATTACTGGGAAAAATATTTGTCGGAAAGTAGAAATTTGATCCATCTCTGAAAATAAAATTTCTTTGATCATAAAATAAACGAAGTTAACAGCTAATGATGGAATTAAACTTCTTATAAAATAAAAGTATAATACTAAATATTATTACTTATAATCCTAGAACATATTTATGATTTTTATCGTAGATAAGATGGTTTCATAATATATTATTGCACGCAAGTATATTTATTTTCAATGTTTTTATCATGAATAAATTAATATTAAAAATAAAGACTGTGGTGTGCCCATGTACCATTTCCTTTAATATTATATATTTATAGAAAGGGCGGAAATGGAACTGGTAGGGAATAGTTGTGAGCTTAAGTTAGGCTGTAGAACAGAAGAGTCTTCGGCTTTTTTATGTCTTAAAAATAAAGGTTGGTTTATTCGAGGAACTTCATTTAATTTTTTCTGGTATTCATTTCCGTAAGGTTTAGGATAATTTAGGTTTAAACACTTTAGACTTTTCCAGAGAAAATTGTGTGATACTCAGAAAGACGATATATCATATATTTGAGAAAATAAATTCTTATCTGAATTTAGGTATGCAAGAGAAAATCCAAAAACACATCAAAATTCAAAATATTAGTATTAAAGAAATCTTATAAATTATTGTTTTAACAATCGGAACTTTGACCCTTCACATCTAAACAGTGCTATATTTTCGTAGAATTACAAATATTTTATATGATCCTCGTTTTTTAAGCTATAAAAACACTGCTGAAACGATCGAAATACAAAATTTCTCTAGATATTTGTATTCTTAAAAGCATTTCTTATAAATTGAGGCCTTCAAACCAAATATAATTTATTGAAACCTCCCGGTTTTAGCGATCTACTTTATTTATACAGCCGGTCAAAAGTAAATAAAATAAGAATATCTTTTAAGCATACTAATATTAATTCAATTATAAAATAAATCACGGCCGTATTTTATATTATACTACACATTACATCTAGTATAAGGTAAAAGCCCTATATTTATTTTAATAACGTAGAAGACTTCTGTACAAATTAAACCAGATTTATTATCACAAATGTTTTATTAGAAATTATTACAAAAGACAACAGCATGTTTTCTTGATTAAAATTCAAAAATTGATGTGAACCCATAGAAATATATTGGAATATCTTAAAACACAATCCACCGCAAAACTATATCTTATATATCATAATAACAGTATTTCTGTCACTAATTTCAGTCACTCACATCATGTTTATAAAGGGACTTGGTTTTATTATCTTTATGTTAAAATAATCTATCTCTTGTTGTTTTTTTATATCAGAATTATTTTTTTCTATTGATATGTAAATCTAAGACTTCTAAATTGTGATTGTAATTGAATTAGAATGATAATATTTTATAATGAAATCACAAAATATAATTTTTACTCTCCTGCATATAGATCATCCATGAACGATTATATATTTAAAAAATGTAATATATAATCCCTAAGGGTTTTCTATATTTTCTTCGTGTGTATTATATTGTTTCATCACACATAAATAATCTTAAAAGAGGGATGGTGGGTAGTGATACTATCTAGCATATCAGCCTTGACTAAAAAATGTTTTAAAACAAATTTTTAAGAATAATCGTTGCTAATTCACTATAAATTTTGATAAAAAAAATATTATAGGGGTTGTATCAAACAGACTTCAATTTAAGATCATTTTTCAATTATATAAGGGTTATAAAAATCTATACTCGCAGGTAAAAAAAATTCAATCGAACTAAAACTTCATTGAATACTGTTATAAAATATATATAGGCAATTTGTATTCTTATATAACTAGAAAAAAACAATAAAGTATACTTCTTAAATCATTTTCACTATATTATAAACGGGTGGGATCTGAATTCATAACTATAGAACGGTGCACTTTTTGAGATATATAAATTGTTTTTTTTTATAGATTATATGGTCTTTTTTATTTAAACAAACTGGTTTTTTTTGACAAAAAAAAATTGAAGGTCACAAAATTGTAAATTGAAATATACAACACGATATTATAAATAATAAATAAAAATGGTAGTTTTGTTCATCACATGTACACTTACTCTATTTTAGCCAAGTAAAACCTGGGCAGCTATATAAGGCCGAACCTAATTATAATTTTCAAAAAAAATCTCTATATTCTACTTTCAAAGATCATTTATATATTTTCTTTCTCTATCTTATTGTTTGTGTGTATTTTTTTTGCTCCTGTTGGCATACCCAATTCTTAATGTAAGAATTATGTTATTTGTGACCCCACTTTCCTTTTTTATGACGAGAAAAATAGTAAATAATCATAAATGAAGATAAAAATATGTAATATAATAATCGAATCCTTCAGGATTAAAACAAAATTATTAAGATTTCTAATTATAATTTAATCAATCGTGGCAAAAGTAAAAAAACTTTAATAATACAAAATTAAAAAAAAGTCAATACATTAATGAAAGTTTTGAAATCGAGAGTCAATAGACACAGTGAGATTTAAGAATTAACACTTTTCTAGGCTGCACATTTAATATGGGAATATTAATTTTATGTTATACTCAAAAATAATCATTGTATCTTGCTGAAGAATGCTATATTAATTTAAAATATTGGATCTTAACTTGATTTTTAAGATATTCCTTAATTTTAAATTATATATAGCCTCTTGTTCTAAACTTACTTCTTGACAGGCACTTTTCTTTTATAATATGGTTGGGTGAACTGTAAATTGAAATGGAAGATTATTAGCGTATTATCCAGAGTCTATATACTACAAAATAAAAAGAAAATAGAAATATATTTTTGTTTATTCAATCATTATTTATTTTCTCATTTCTTTGATCTGGATTCATTGCACATAAACAGCTTTTAGCATTGTTAATTATTTTCTTGCGCATTTCTATCATCAACAAATATCAACATTAAAAATTTTTTCAGTGTAAAATGCTTAATTTTAATCTTAACTTTTCTATTGTTTGTCTTTAAACAGTTTACCTATATCCTTAGTGATACTTTATCTCTCACTCGCTATCATAGAACAGACCATATTATTAAAGCGGTTTCTTCATAAATATTGTATTTCAATAGAGAAAATTTCATTTTAAATGCTTATTGTGTATTTTTTTTCACTTCAATTAGTTCTTATTTTCAAAATGCTCTCAATCTATTTAATTTATATATTATCTTGCTCTCTTATATTTTTAGACTATAATTATATTTTTTTTATAAATACTAATTTTTTCATCATAATCAGGCATTTTATATTTGAAAATACATTTCTAAATAGATTCTAATCCGTATTAACACTTTGAATTGCAATTCTATCTATAATTTAATGTTTAATGTAGTTGAAAATTATTTGTGTAGTTCTAACTTTATTGGATAACTTAAAAGTTTATATTTCTCTTTTCTATCAATAGCTAATGAAAATTAAGAAAAAATATTGTTTGTAACAAAAATTGTATTTTTAAATTTAGCAAAATAACAATATTCACGAAATTTTTGGCTATAATTCTAACTATATCACAAGACATATCTGCTTATAATTATGAAATATTATGACGAATGTAGTTCAAGATTTATATAGTATTTGAAAAGTGGCATTGATTTGAGGCACAAATGCTCGACCCTGATATTCACTATTAATGATTATTTCTTTGTATCATTCACATGCAAAGACATATATAAATTACCAAACTGGTAATTAAGGCCACCTAGCTGCAAAGTTATACAGCGAACACCGGTAGAAAGCCCCAAGGTTTAGGAAAATATTAAAAAAGTACTTAAAAAGTACGCTATAATAGCTTAAATTGTTTCCCGAAAGTGTGTGTAATTAATCAAAGTCGTTATGGTATGATATTTAAAGCTTCAAATTTCCCGGGAAAGACTAGAACTTTTAGATAAAAACATTTAAATCGTTTTTTATCAATAAATAAAATTAAAACCTTTTAATTCAAGATATTGTATAAAATTATATGTGCTAGAGGCGAAAATAAAAGTTTAGATTGTTAATTAAACAAATGCTTATAAAATAATAGAGTTAAATTTTAATAATCTTACTATGTAAATGATAGCACTTGGCGCATATTTATATTTTTTTAAACCTTTTTCCTTATTTTTTTGTATTCGCAAAAATCCCGTTTTTATGAAAATATTTCAGTTTATGGAAAAATAATTTATATTTTAATTTTACTATCTATTGTATGTTCTTATTTATATTTTATTGATGAATTATCATGAATATCTAGCCTATAAAATATTCCAATTTATGTCAGTTTGAAGTTTTATTGTAAAAGCAAGAATAATATAAAGAAATAATCAAAATTAATGGAACTCAAAAATTAAATTTGTATCGATTTTAGCAATGATTTTTCTATATTTTATGTACATGGAATTTATAAGGGGTTATTTCTATAAAATTTAATATTTAAAAATCAAACATCAAAATAAACACTAATTATCGGTAAAAATTATTTTTATGCTGTTAAACCTTTGTGGTTGAATTAATAACGCTAAAATATAAATACTTACTTTTTTGAAAATAAAATTCATTCATTCTAAATCATAAAAAAATAAAGGCAAATATTGCTTTTATTAACACTTATAGATTTTTTTAAGAACAAAAATAAAGATTTTAGCGTGTATTTTTTATTTATGACATTAGAGATCAATAGTAACATTGAAATTGCAAATATAACATATACCTGTGGCATGGTGTATTTTTAAGAGTTACTTCGATACCTGGTTAAAGGTTAAAAAAAATACAGCCATATATAGCACAAATATTTTAAGAAGGCGAAGTTTTGGATGTTAAGTTTCATAGATATACTAGTGGAAATATATATTCGGCATCGTGTTTCGTTTTACGGCCTATAGACTTTATTTTACCCCCAAAAACACATCTTTTTTTTTGTGAAATTTGACATAAAATGTGTATATAATACCTAAACCATATTTATTGAATTTTATAAATAAAAAATGCATTGAATATTATTTTTTATTGGTTTATAATTAGATAAACCTTTTAAAAGCTGTGATTTTAAATTAAATCCAGCATTTTTTTTTAGATTCAAATACTTTCTTTTTTTTACATACCACATTCATCATAAAATTGTAATATGAATTTTTAAATAAAAAAGTAAAAGAGCATGTTTATCATAGATTTAATCCCCAATGAAAAATTTCATACATGATTTATTATTATATAATAAGGTTTTCGGGTTTATTTACTTTGAAATTGGCTTTCTAAAAAATATTTTTTATTTTTTATAAGGGAAATATTTTAATTTATAAAATAAAAAAAGGCAAAAATGAATAAAATAAAGTTGTTTGGGGTGGAAACTATAAAACAATCGGTAATATTGATTTAATATTTGATTTTCCACGCACATGAAATAGACATGAGCCTGTGATCAATAAAATATATTTATGTGACTTTGATGCTTTATTATCTTGAAACTAAACCAGAAACATCGTAAATAATTATCATTTTTATTTAAGGAGTTTATATCGATTTTAAGATTATAAAAATTTTAAATCAAGACAATAAATAGCAAATTTAGTTCGCAATGATAAATAAAATTTCACAGTTAATTCTTCTTATACGAACAGAATTTAATTCATTGAAAATAGATTCTAATAATCTTTGTTACTGTTTTTACATATAATATTCAGAAATTTTTTCAAAATAAATATCTGAACTCGTATTGCAATAGATTTGTATTGAAATTACCAACACAATAAACCTTTTTTGAATTTTCCACACAATAATTTTTTTTGAATTTTCCACACAAAGAACATTTATGAAATCATAAACACAACTTGCCTAAACTAGTTTTTATATTTTTCAAATCGCAATTTACAATTTAAATAATATTATTTTAATTCTTTATCAGCATGGTATTTCTCATGTTTCGAATCCTCGAATGTCAAATTCTATGTAATGAATGTTTAAGAAGGACCCCGATTTGACTTATGGTAGACAAAGCTGAGATTGAGGAATATATAAAGCCTCCCGTAATAGAAACAGAAAAGGAACTAAAAGTATATCTTTCTGAAGCATATTCGAAAATACACAAATATGAACTTTTTTTATATGAAAGAGATGAATATACAGAAGACCAGGCCATGTCCATAAAAAATTGGCGGCACGAACTATTAAGATCCGTACAGACGGCAAGAAATAATATAGAAAAAATTAGAAAAGAAAATGAAAATAATTTAGGCAATAAAGTACAACCAAAAAGAAATGATTATGAGGATTTAGAAGAAACAGTGAAAATGGTTTCAAGACAAGTTACCAAAGCGGTGGACAATACATCAAAGCTTGAAAGATCAACAGTAAAACTTAAAGGTTTAAATTATACAAGTAAACAATTGCAAAAAGAAATCGACGAGGCTAGAAAAAGCATAAGCGTGGGGAAAGAAAAGGCGAAAATAGAAATATTTTTGGTTAATCTTGGATTTTTATATTAACATGCATTTTCATCATTTTAGATAAGCTCGGTGTTTTGGCTTTAATATACAGAAAATTTTTTGGATAAAATAAACAGTTGTGAAATAAAAACTCAAAGATGAGTTTAATATTTAAAAATAGATTGTCTTTATATGTAGGTAATTGAATAGAACAGATTTTTTATAAGGTGCTTTAAAATTAAAAATAAGGTGTTTTCTTGTAAAATATAAGAATTTCAATCCAATTATGGTTTTAAAATTTTAAGTACCCATATTTAAAACGCTTTTATTTTGCTTAGTTGTTGTAAAAAACGCATAATTCGAAATACCACCAGTTCTAATCGCACTGTACTTACAAAATTCTATATATATATGCTTTTGTACCAAAATTACTTTAAATTTCATCAGTGTAAAATTGACTATGATTTCAAATCCTCTGTTATCTTTATTATAATCATAGAAACCCACAAAGCTTCATTAAACTTTTTTTGTTCCACCATGTTTAAGACACATGAAGGCAGTTTGGTAAAAATAAACTAAATAATTTTAATAAAACTCTGATAAATGTTATTAATATATTTGTATCATATTTCAACTTGTGGCTTATCAATTACATAAATAAAATCATGAACCATACAACGTTTTTAACACAGCCTCACAATAATTATAAAGCTTAGACTACATGAATAAACCACATATATAGTTTATCAAAATTCATAAATAATTACATAATCTATATTTGGTTTTCAGATCTATTGAAAAATAATTATAAAGCTCAGACTACATGAATAAACCTAATGTACAGTTTATCGAAATCCAAAAATAATTACATAATTCATATTTGATTTTTACGTCTATAGAAAAATAATTATATAGCTTAGACATGATGGATTAACGGAATAAGTCGATTTTCGATAAATTAATGATATATGTGTGGTTAATTAGCCCTAAAGAAAAATATTTGTTAAGTAATAGACTCTATGAATATATAAAAACTATATATTTTTTTCACATCATATGGACATTAATACAAATAGAAAAAGCCTAGATTTAGAATATAAATCGTCTTTTAGGACTTAAAAAATATATGTACTACGTCTTTAAAAATTTTTTATATTTAAAAGGTATGAATAATAACAATTTTAGTAGTAAAAAGCATTTATACGTGTAATTTAAACTCTGAATATTCTTTAAAGTGACACAAAATTTATAAACATCTAGTACTGGATAAAAAAACCCAGAGATATAAATAGTTTTTCTAAATTTAAAACGTGAATGTTTGTTCCCTAAATCATCAAAATTCTATCAAATAAATTCATAAAAAAATACACTGTGGATTATTTTAATTTTTAATGTTCTAAATTTTTGCAATAATTGAATTCCCACGCTATAATAGAAAATTTTATGCAAAGAAAGAAAGAAAAATCTGCTTTGTTTTCTCTGAATACATGTTTCATCATCTCATAGTCTACTTTTTCAATTAGAAATCGACAAATTATCATATAACCAAAGTTTTTTTGATTTTTGCTTCTAGTCGTCCTTCTATCACCGAAATATTATCAAATAAGATTTAAAAAATCTTTTGTGTTTTTGAAACCAACATTTATGATTTGTACCAGTTCATAGCAAAAAATAGAGCATCTATATTTCAATAAGCTTATTATTTCTATAAACTATAAAAACGAAATTTTTATAAAAATAATTTAAATGACCATATTCGATATTGATATACACATATTCATCGTTAAATTCACATTTTATAATAAAATAAATTTTTAATATATTTTTTTCATTGAATTTGTGCCATTCTAAACTAAATTTTTTTTTGCAATTTTGCTAAATAGGGTTTATAAACCATTTTTTGTATCAAATTCTATAAAAGAATTTGAAATGTGTTAATTATGGATTTATACATTCATTTAAGCATAATCTCTATATTATTTGACAGTATTTCTTCTTAACTGCTATAAACTTAACCAGTGTTAGAATTCAGGGGGAAACTGAATATTTCATGTTCATCTAGTATAAATTATAAATTTCAGTTCTTTTGAACATCAAATTTGTCTAATATGTTTTTATCTGAGTTATTAGATCCATATATACACATTATTGCTGTATTGTGCATTTTCTATAGCATAAAAAGTTGGTTTAGCTTCTAAACTTTATAAACACAAAAATAGACTTTAAATTCTTTATTCTTTTCATATTCACAATTTCAAAGTAAAAATATACATTAAGTTATACAATTATATTGATGTTCTATCGGAGGCAGGCATTTTATATTTTACGATATATACATTAATTTAGGATAACTATATAAATATTTGTGCATACTTAATGTTATAAGTTTCGTATTAATTAATTTTGAACTTTTTATAATTGTTCATTAAAAACTTTAGATTGTTCTATAGAACGGATTTGGTTGTAATTTCTACGCACCTCATCATTTTCTCTCAAGACCTATTAGTCCAAGTGTCTTTCGCTATTCTATATAGTTTATTATCAAATAAGTATTTTATTTGAAAAGAAATCAATTTTCTATAAGCGAAAAAATATTATCTTTATATATCTATTTACCGTAAAGTTTTAGATTTTCCTCACTAAGTATAAAATTTAACAAATTCACCTTTTCTTTATAAAGCTAACAGTAATTATTTGCGGCTAAAATCATTTATTTTTCATTTATGGGCTAAGTTTAAAGTCGTAATTTTAGTTTTTGTTCACAGACACAGCTTGCTTGATTCTCTGTAAGCACAGCGTATTTATACTTTCGGCTATCTAATCCACTCTAAAGTCTTCTTAAATACCCATCCTTCTTTCGAGACCTATAAATTCAAGGGTTTTTCTCAATCCCAAGGTTTGTATATATGCCTCAACCTGGGTCATTGACTCTCAGTTCCTTCAGGTACCTTCTATGATATTGTGTCACAACACGGTCACGTGTTATAACATATGGGATAATTTTTGTCTCGCACTTGTATTTAAATATCAGCTCAGATGCTAGCAGGTCATATTTTCTCAATTTTTCGTTTTAAGCTATGTTTATATTGTCAATACTTATCACGCCATTTTCGATTGAAGTGATGCAGTTCTTATTGTTGTCATATACAAAACTATCAGGTCTGTCGTTCGATAATTTATTGTATGCTTTAATTCTTGTATCTACTTTGATCTCCGCACATTCCTTTTCTATTATTTCTTGTACAGAGTGTCTACGGATTTTCTTGGTTTTTTTAAAATTTTATTTTCTCGCCAACATAAAGTGAAGACATCTTACTATCTCTTAGTCTCTTCTTGTATAGTCATGACCAAGCATTTTTTTACATCTACTTGCGTAGTGGTCGAAAGTCTTAATTGAGTCGTTACAGTGCAAGCATCTTCATCTTTCTCCAAAGAAAATGTTTCTATCCTAGATAAAACAGAATCCCGCTTCTTCTATTGGTCTTATATTTTCATATTATAGCCCTTTTGAGGATCCTAATGTTTCAAGAGTTGAATTTTTATGAACATTGAAGAGTTTTTGATGCAGTGTTTTTTGTTGTATTTTACACAATAAGCTCTTTTTTTGTTTTAATTCAAGCGCTGAAAAATCTATGTCAACGAGGTCGTATTTTATTTTATGGAATATATTTATTACGGATAGGTGTGTCGTATTTTTATTTTCAAATTTTAATTTTGCTGCATTTCTGCTTGATTATCCTTTTCCTTAGCTCAGAATTTTATATAGTTGGTAGAGTATTCTTTCGGATAGAAACTAAATATTTTCAATCCTCATCCTTGTTCATTTCTTTTGATACATTATCTTTCTTTATTAGATTCATCAAGTGTATTCCATTTTCTGCTAGTATCCCCCTAATTTAATCGTCTAGCTTTCTAAAGTCTTCTGGTCTAGCTTATATAAATCCACATAGTAGTTTATCAACGATATTGCATATTCATTTGTCGCTTTTATTATGTTTTTACCATTTAGTTTTGTTTTGCATATGCTATTAACTCTTTCTAGCATTCCTTTTCTAATTGTATCTATTGTTTCGGGTATAGTTCTCGATTTGGAATCTTCCAGTATCCCGAGATATTTATATCTATCTTTTCTTTCTATTACTGTTGCGATTTCTTGACAATTTATATTGTTAGGAGCTGAGTTGGCCACGTTTATTTCCATTCCGATACATCTGAAGAATTTTGTTGATTCATTGAACATTAGTTTTAAGTTAATTTATTCTTTCGCCAGAATCTTTAAATCTTCAATGAAAAGGAAATGATTAGCTGTAAATTTCTTCTTTCAAGGTGCATGGGTATTGATGGGAACTTTTAATTTAATCGGCGGCTTAGTGGATCCATACAAAGAAAAAACAGCAATGGAGATAGACTATCCCCTTGTATAATCCCTTTAAAATTTTATATTCCGTATTTCTTCATTGTTGAATCTTAGAGATGTCTTCCAGTTTTTTGTTAGTTTAGATATAAAGGCAATCATCTATCCTTGTATTTCAAGATTTTTTAAGCAGGAAAAAAGATCCTAGTGGTCGATTGTGTCAAATGTTTTTTTTCATGTCGAACCATGTTACTTGTAATTCATTATTGTGTTTACTGTTTATTGAAACGTTTATCATTAAATAATCTAGAGAGCAAACTGATATATAAATTAAATGGATTGAGAGCGTTTTAAAAATAAGAATAAATTGAAGTTAAGTTAAGTAAAATACACAATATGCATTTAAAATAAAATTTACACCTATTGAAATGCAACATTTAAGAAGAAACAGATTTAAATATAGGATCCGTTTTATGATAGCGAGCGAGAAATAAAGTATCACTAAAGATATAGGTAAACTGTTTTAAGACGAGAAATATATAAGTTGAGATGAATATTAAGCATTTTACAATAAAATTAGTTTTAATATTGATATTTATTCATGATAGAATTCGCAAGAATATGATTAAGATGTTCTAAAGGTTGCTTATGTACAATGAATTTAGATCAAATAAATGGTATACTAAATAAAAATTATTAAAATAAATGAACTTCTATTTTCTTTATATTTTGTAGTATGTAGAGTCTGGATAATATGCTAAAAAAATTTACCTTTAAATTTACAGTTGACCCAACCACATTATATAAGAAAAGTGCCTGTCAAGAAGTAAGTTTAGAATAAAGGGCTATATATAATCTCAAACAGGACAATATGTTAAAAATCAAGTTAAGATCCAATATTTGAAATTAATATAGCATTCTTCAGCAAGATAGAATAATTATTTTTGAGTATAACATAAAAGTCATATTCTAATGTTACATGTGCAGCCTAGAAAAATTTATACTTCTTAAATCTCATTGTGTTTATTTAACTCACGATTTCAAAGGTTCCATTCATGCATTATTAAGGTTTTTTAATAATGTATTATTAATTTTTTTTTGCTTTAGCTATGGTTGATTATATTATAATTACAAATCTTAATCATTTTGTTTTAATCCTGAAGTATTCGATTATTATAAAACATATTTTCATTTCTGATTATTTACTATTTTATCTCGTCACAAAAAAGGAAAGTGGGGTCACAAAATAACATAATTCTTATATCAAAAAGTTGGGAATGACAACTGGAGCAAAAAAATATACACGAACGCTAAGATAAAGAAAAAAATATATATTAATGATCTTTGAAAGTAGAATATAGAGAATTTTTATGAAAATATGCAATTTAAAAAATTATAAATGGTCGGCCTTATATAGCTGCCCAGGTTTTTACTTCGCTAAAATAGAGTAAGTGTACATGTGATGAGCAAAACTATCATTTGTATTTATTATTTATAATATCGTGTTGTATATTTAAATTTACAATTTTGTGGTCTTCAATTTTATTTTTTTAAATAAAAAATACCATGTAATTTAGAACAAAAAACAATTAATATACGTAAAAAGTGCACCAAGTTATAGTAATGGATTCTAATGATACCTTTTAATATTATAGTGAAAATGATTTAAGAAGTATACATTATTGTTTTTTTTTTCTAGGTAAAATATGAATTCTAATTTTTTTAAATATTTTATAACAGTATTCAATTAAGTTTTAGTTGGACTGTCATGTTGCTACCTGCGATTTTAAATTTTTACAACCTTTTATATATCGATAAATGATCTTCAATCTAAGTCTGTTTGATACAATACCTATAACTGATTATTTTTATAAATATTTGTAGTGAATTGGCGACGATTATTTCTATATATTTGTTTTAAAACATTATCTAGTCAACGCTGATATGATAGATAGTTACACTACCCACCACCCTCTTTTAAGATTATTTATGTGCGATTAAACCATATAATACACACAAAGAAAAATATAGAAAACCCTTAGGGATTATATATTACATTTTTTAAATATATAATCGTTCATGGATGATCTATATGCAGGAGAGTAAAAATTATATTTTGTGATTTCATTATAAAATATTATCATTCTAATTCAATTACAATCACAATTTAGAAGTCTTAGATTTACATATCAATAGAAAAAAATAATTCTGATATAAAAAAACAAGAAGAGATAGATTATTTTAACATAAAGATAATAAAACCAAGTACCTTTATAAACATGAGGTGAATGGCTGAAATTAGTGACAGAAATACAGTTATTATGATATATAAGATATAGTTTTGCTTTGGATTGTGTTTTAAGATATTCCAATGAATTTCTATGGGTTCACACTCAATTTTTGTATTTTAATCAATAACATATGCTGTTGTCTTTTCCAATAATTTCCAATAAAAGAATAGCGATAACAAATCTTGTTTAATTTGTACAGAAATTTTCTACAATTAAAGGGCTTTTACCTTATACTAGATGTAATGTGTAGTATAATATAAAATACGGCCGTGATTTATTTTATAATTGAATTAATATTAGTATGCTTAAAAGATATTTTTATTTTATTTACTTTTGACCGGCTGTATATATAAAGTAGATCGCCAAAACCGGGAGGTTTCAATAAATTATATTTGGTTTGAAGGCCTCAATTTATAAGAAATGCTTTTAAGAATACAAATATCTAGAGAAATTTTGTATTTCGATTTTTTAAAAGTGCTTTTATAGTTTTAAGAATACAAATATCTAGAGAAATTTTGTATTTCGATTTTTTAAAAGTACTTTTACAGTTTTAAGAAACGAGAAACATATAAAATATTTGTAATTCTACGAAAATATAGCACTGTTTAGATGTGAAGGGTCAAAGTTCCGATTGTTAAAACAACAATTTATAAGATTTCTTTAATACCAATGTTTTGAATTTTGATGTGTTCATGGCTTTTCTCTTGCATATCTAAATTCCGATAAGAATTTATTTTCTCAAATATATGATATATCGTCTTTCTGAGTCTCACACAATTTTCTCTGGAAAAATATAAAGTATTTAAACCTAAATTATCCTGAACATTACGGAAATGAATACCAGAAAAAATTAAATGAAGTTCCTCGAATAAACCAACCTTTATTTTTAAGACATAAAAAAGCCGAAGACTCTTCTGTTCTACAGCCTAACTTAAGCTCACAACTATTCCCTACCAGTTCCATTTCCGCCCTTTCTATAAATATATAATATTAAAGGAAATGGTACATGGGCACACCACAGTCTTTATTTTTAATATTAATTTATTCATGATAAAAACATTGAAAATAAATATACTTGCGTGCAATAATATATTATGAAACCATCTTATCTACGATAAAAATCATAAATATGTTCTAGGATTATAAGTAATAATATTTAGTATTATACTTTTATTTTATAAGAAGTTTAATTCCATCATTAGCTGTTAACTTCGTTTATTTTATGATCAAAGAAATTTTATTTTCAGAGATGGATCAAATTTCTACTTTCCGACAAATATTTTTCCCAGTAATTTACGAAGAGGCAAAAAAAATTGTCTTTAATTTTTTTTTGAACTTAATATGAGAAGCAAAATTGAAGACCAAATTACCATCAAAGAAACCAATAATTATCCTTTAACAAATTACAAAAGCGATAATGGATAATATATATAAGAATTATTTTGGATAGTCAATATTGATTAAAAAACAAATCTATTCAAATTTTTACTGATTTTAAATTAAATTCACAATTTTTAATAAATTAAAATTCCCAATTTAAACCACTTTAAATTTATTAAACGTGTTTTTAGATTCAAAAAATTAGCAGATGGCCTAGTTTTTATACTATTTTTCTAAGCAGTAATCATTAAAAAAATTTGTGGGCGATCGGTGAAGATTTCAAATATTATAAGAAATCGTCACCTATATAACTAATTCTAATATTAATATTATCTAAATTTCAGTAGCTTATTAACTATAATAATTCCCGCACCAATTTCTAGTCTTGATTCAATAGACATAAATCCTTAATCGATCAAATTTAGAAAATTAGAGGTTTGATAATGAATATCAAGAGAAAGGTACTTGATTATTGAAACATAAAGATGTCGTGATATTGACATTTCTAAATATTTATAATTTCCATAATTGAGAATTCATCAGTTTCGATAGAAATAATACATTAGGTATGACAATTTAATAGATAAGAAATATTTAATTCTATAAAAATTTTATATTGAAGCAATGACTATCATAAGATAGTGTTAATCATCAAATTAAATGAATCCCATAATTATATTCAAATGAGAATACTCTTAACTTCAGATAATCACCTTGGATATAAAGAAAACGACACAGTTCGATCATTAGATTCATTCAATACATTTGAAGAAATTTTAGAACTAGCGACTACCAGAAATGTAGATTTTCTTTTACAAGGAGGCGATTTATTTCACGACAATACGCCATCGAAAGACACGCTCGGCAGAACTCTAAAAATGTTAAATAAATACTGCATAGGAAGTAAGCCAATTAATTTTGAAACAAACTTACCCTTGAACATACACAACGAGAATGTAAATATCTGTCTTCCAATAATATCTATACATGGCAATCATGATGATCCATGTGGTGTTAGTAAAGACAGCATCATTGAAGTTCTAGAGTCAACCAACTTTATAAATTATTTTGGTAAACACCAAACATGTGAATTCCTGGATATTACACCGATTTTATTTCACAAAGATGGCATTAAAGTTGCGATTTACTGTGTTGGAAATGTAAGAGATAAGAGAATTTATAGAATTTTCAAAGAAGGAAAAATTAATTTTAACAGGCCTAAAGACACTACATACTTCAATATTCTATTACTTCATCAGAATCGTATACCCTACAGTGGTGAAGATTTTGTTCCAACAGAGTGTATCGAAAAATGGTTTGATCTTGTTATTTTTGGACATGAACATGAACCAATGATGTATTATGTCGATTCTAGAGATTTTATGCTTATCCAATGCGGGTCGACAGTTAGAACATCCCTCAGCGAAAGTGAAAAGGGGGACAAATTTTGCTATGTTCTTGATATTAAAGAAAAGTTAATGGTTGAAAAAATAAGGTTGAAAACAGTGCGGGAATTTCTAATAAAACATGTAAAATTAGATCCAAGTCAGTCAGTTGAAAAAATTCTGATTGAAGAGGTAGAAAAAATAATACAGGGGTATGAAATGCCCTTAGTGAGGATAAAAATCGAGCATAACGGGGAAATGATCAATAAATCAAAATTTGGTTTTATTTTCAAGGGAAGAATAGCAAACCATAGTGAAATTCTCACATTCAAAAAGCAAAAAAGGATCCAGCGCCAAGGAATATCAAGAGAAGGAGAAGAACAAATAGTTTTATCGAATAAAAACCATTTTTTGACTGGTCTTTTTCGAGATTGCGAGTTAATGGCAATCCCCGAGGCTTTATTTATCGATGGTGTTCGTAAATATGTAGAAAATGGTAATAAGGATATTTTTCATGAAATAATAGAAAATGTCGTTTCTAATTCTGTCAAGAAACTTAAAAAAAGTTTGATTCATTCTAGTTCTATGGCTAATGAAATAAAATCCCTTAAGGATGAAGCAAATAAAATGCATGGGTATAAAAGAGAACAATAAAAATTCAATCTGTAATATCTAGTTTAAAAATTTATTTGATTTCTTGACAGACTTTAGCTTCCGATTTCACTTTTATGCCATTTAAAACTATAAGGAAAATGTAAAAATTTAATAAAAATAATAGGTTTTAAATGATGTCAATTTTTATGGTGAAATCACAAGATAATTAACTTTCTAAATCCACAAAACGATGAAAATTGTATATACACATTATAGTTTACAACTATGTTGACTCTTTTTAGAAAAATCACAATATAATTTATTTTATAAGTCCACAAAACACTAAAAATTTAATATAGGCATTAGAGCTTGTAATTATAGTGACTTTTTTTTGATAAATCACAAGTCAATTGATTTTATAGGTCTACAAAACGATAAAAATTTCATACAAGCATCAGAGATTATAATTATATTGACTCTTTTTTGATAAATTACAAGTTAATTGATTCGGATCACCAAATAATTTAAATTACATAAAGGCGCTTTATTTAAAATTATTTTAAAGTCATTCGCAAAGTTTCAATTAAGTAAATTTTATAGATGCAAGCCACATGATATGCCTTCCACATCAATATTTTAATATAAAAAAATGTATAAAAATTATTTGTACTCTAATATAACGAAAAAAACTAGAATATTCGAAATTGTATAAGAACAGAATACAAATTGTAGTTTTTTTGGATATTAAACTGGTATAAAGTAAACCTTAATTGTAAAAACAAAACTAAATAACTGGAAAGATAAATAATAATATAACCATCAATTCAAATTTAATAATATTGAAAATTGCTTGCACGAAACAATAGCATTTTATAATCATATTAATATAATTTTACTCAATATAAAGTATTTTTACTTAGCTAAATTGGTTGTATTAAATATTTACACATTTTTATATTAGATTCCCCACTATCAACCACTGTATGTTAAAGATGTATATGCCTATACAACTTTAAACCCCTAATTACTATTGACGATGAAATAGCAGTGTCTAAAAATCGAAGGAACACGACAATAAAGATTTCATCATATAAAAATTCATTATTTCAAGTTAAAAAATAACCTATGGAAATATAGTGCCCTTCTCTCATACTTGAAAATCCGCTTTTTATTTACTATAATTTCTACTAACAGGTGCATTCCATTAAAAGCTTACGGTTATCTCTATCTTTGTAAAAACATCTAAATAATATCCGATGTGCCTTAAGTAGCTCAAAATTTATATCACATTTTTTTCACGATAGATGAATGATAAATTACAAAAACATTAGAAATATACTCGAAATGTTGATAAGGGAAGTACAAATTTAAATGAGGCAATATTTAGCCCATTAAATTATAACTTATTTTACCCTTGTTAATTCTATAACCAACGTTTAATTGCTAGTTGTGCCTAGAATATTTTTAAAATATATAAAAAAACTATAACATATTTCTTGTGCATAATTTAGTGATTTAATCGAACAATTAAGTTATTTTCGAACAAATAAAATATATAATCATAAAATATTGAGATAAATTTGCATAAAATATCAAAATAATTTTTTTTTAACAGCTTCTAGCTCTAGAGATGAGATTATTGTGATTTAAAAAATATTGTCGGATTTTTGTAATCAAAGTATGCATGTGTTGTTTTTCTTCTATGGGATTCTTTTGTATTAGATTTATTGCAATATAGAGATCGTCGGGGGCTATTAACTTATATAAGAATATATGTTATCCGTTTTAAATATATAGGCATAAAAAAATACAATATCTTGCGCCAGGAATTATATGTGATTTTTGTTGATTTCATATAAAAGCAGAGAATAATATTAAAAAAAATTTCACATTCTAATTCTTTCTTTACGTTAAAAATATGATGTTTTTATGTAAGAGCCGCCAAAAAAATTTTCTTAAATTTTTAGAATATTATATATTTTCTTTTTCAAAATAAGCGAACAGATAAATTCTTTTACGTATGCTTTTAATATTGCAGCTGTAATTTTTAATTAACCACAATACTAAGCTTTTTATAGTTTCTTTAAGCTTCGCGTAACGTTTTTTAAAAACATAAGAAAATACTAAACATATTTTTTAATGATAAAAAGACACAACCATAAGAATTTACATAACATAAAAGATCCATTAGATTTCATATATTATAAAATAGTATCTTCTGAGATGGTATATATACATATAAACGGGAATATAAATTGAATATGCACATGATGCATACGATTACCAACGAAACAAAAATAATTACAACTAAATTTCAGGTATATATTACATATGTTGTTATATTGAATTACGTGGGAAAACTTATAGATTAAGTTGTGCTTTTTCTCGAGCATAAAAAGATACAGGAAAGTGCTTACGTCTGCTAATATCTATAAAAATATTGCCTAAAACTAGAAATTTTCTTTTAATCATAGGCGTATTTTTCAAATATTGAAGCTTAATATATTTTACGTTTTAAAAGGATGCTTGGGATTTATATACATACATTCAAAATAATCTAAACATTGAAAATTATCAGGGATTATGTATTTTTAAAACTTAGAATATATACATCCTTAACTTTATATAAACTGGATTCTTCATTATCTTTAATTTATATTTAACATAAATGCTTTTTATTTTTTTAAGTACAGGGTGTGGCTAGATCATCAGTTAATCCTTTCCATGATGAGTAAAACTAAATATTGACGTGGGGAAAATATTAGAGACACATATTCTAGTTAATTGGATGCAATACAAAACACGTGAACATCAAATACATCTTTACTATATTCATAGAAATCAAGACTAGCAACTAGGGAATCTCTAAATCTAATACAACCAATATTATATAACTGTAAGCCGGTTTAACAAGATAATTTTTCAAGTATACACATAAAAAGGATGTTTTATGGACTATTTTTGAATTAAAGATTTATATTCGTGTGTATTTTAATATAGGCTCCAATGCATCACCAGTGGCAATGTAATTTTAGAAAAATATAAACACAATAATATCAAATATTTTGCTTTTATTTTGATTGAATACACGATTTACCATTTTAAATGTTTCAATGAATATTTAATATCGTCGAATAAAATCGTTTTCTTGAATTTCAAAACTCTGTATAAAATGTTTTATCTATCTAAAAAATAGAATATTTAATAAGCGAAGTATGGGCTTTTTTCTTTTTTTCTAGTTTCATTTATTGTGTGGTTGCGGTTTTTATAAATTTTTTTCATATTTTGTTCACATATATATATTACCGCCTAAAGTAGAAAATTCAATTTGGAACATATTTAAGCTCCTTATCTTTATTTTAATTTAATATTAAGTCATAATGTTCTAAAAGATTCGATATATGTCCGATAACATTTGTTCAGAATCATAAAAATTTGATTTTCATCATATTTCAATATATAACAAATACTTTAAATATCATCCTGCTGTATAGTGTATATAATTGTTTGACTTTAACTATTATTAAAAAAAATCATGGTTTATTTCCTTAATTTTTTTACCATATCTGGTTTATAATTAGAAAATCTAAACTCTATTCGTCCCAATTAGCTTTCTGTTTACACTGTAAACTACTAAAATAATAATAATAGTAATTTTTTAATGATTTTAAACATTTAAAGAATCATGATACTTCCAAAAAAATAAGCGTAATATATGTCCATCATTTCTGGTTTAATTCACTAAATGTGGATCGCAGAAATCAAATTATTTTTATTTTGCAAAAAAAGCCTGTAATATTGCTCCGTATCCGTGAAGAATAGAAAATTGACACCGGAAGTCGCTTCTAATATAATAATCACATTTTTTTAATTCGGCATTTATGTAATTACTATATTTCATCATGAAATGTTCTTTTTACAAATTTACCTTTAAAATTAGTTATAATTTTTTATATTTATGGACAAGAAGTATTGAATTTTTATAAATTTTATTTGATCGATCATCTTATAGACTAAAGCGCCGCTGAAAATTTTTAACTCAATGATTAAAAATTACAATGATCGCACGATATAAAACAGACAATTGACACAAATTCATTTTATTAAAAACATATTTGTCACAGATTATAGAATTTTCACATAAATATAAATATGCCAATATATATTTAGCAATCAATTGATTGATCTTTTTTAAAACTATAAATTCGAATGTTATTTTTAAATTATGTTTAAAGAAGAAGCTAATTCAAAAAAAGCACTTTCGAAAAAAAAAAGAGCATTACACCGTGCACTTTCTGAAGTTATTAAAATGTTCAAAAATAACATCGTGGATAAAATAAAGAATGCAAACACTCCGGAGGAAATTCAGAAAATATGTGATGAAGTAAATTTGGCATGTATATATACGGAGACAATTTGTGATATACAATGTGCTAAGGACGTTGAAGATTTAATGGCAAATTCAATTTTAAGAAAATGTGAAACTATATCAGAAACACATCCTTCACCAGTCAATTACTATCTTATGACACACAAACTCGAAAATCTAAGTTTATTTATCAATTTAAAATTGGAAAATCGTGATATTAAGTCCAACCATGATAATTTAAATCTTCTGGGCCTCTTTGATGGGCTAATTAACATTCAATTCTTTAAGACGGATAGGGTAAAAAGTGAAGACTTGTGGAATCTTTTACCACTTAAGAATACAAAAAACTTCAACGGTTATTCCTATAAGTTATATGAAAATCATCTATTGGATTACTATGTTTTTAGGTGTTTTTTAATGGAGGAATATTTATTGAACTTTGAAAAAGATGAAGCAGGATATATGAAAAATATCATTGAAGCCGAGTCCAAAATAAATTGCATTCAATTCCTGATACAATGCTTGAAAGACGAAAAGGGATATGGTCTTTTTTTTATCGATTTCATCGCTAAGAATAGTGGATTCACAATTACTCAAATCAAAATACTAAGTCAATGCAAATCAGTGATAAACATTGCGGACTGTCTCGGTGATTTTTTAAAGATGAAAGCCTTACATGGCTGTGATGAAAACGGTATTTTAAAGATACTTGATGATAAAAGAAAAACAATACTATGGGGAGCTTTTAACAATGATGGTGGAGATGCGATTATTTACTCCTTTTTACAGTTGAAAAATGATGAACTAAAACAAATGAGTCTGCTATCTGAAAAAAATTACGATTCTTTATCTTTGAAAGACCAAATAGAATGCGAAAATGCCATGAAAAACAATCTTGAGAATGCTATGTTAAATGAAACGATTTGAAATAATAACTAATAAACAATAGTTTAAAAAATTCATATCTATGATCTTTGTATGCATAAAACAACAGATATAATTTTTTTGTATAATATTGTTAATATTTCTATATATACTTATACCGGGCTTTATTTTTTGTTAAATTTGGCATATAAAACGAATCAACCGCCTCAGACTAGTATTCTTTTCAGAATCGCGCAGTATTTCCGGTCAATCGGAAAATGGTGATTATTGTATAATATTTTTTAGATTACATCACAAATAAATATGCGAAAAATAAATACCTTTCCAAATGGCACATTAAACATGGTAGAATAGGTAATTAAAAAACATAGCAATATATTATAAAGATCGGACTATCTTTTTGTTAAAAAAAAATAACAACTTATCTATAGTCAAGAATTCATACATTTCAAAATATTTAAATCTATTTATTAAACCGCAAAAATTCTTATTTATTTATTAATTATGTTCCGGATGTGACTGAAAATAACATTAGACATGCTATGTTTAATTGAAATTCATAAAAGGTATTTTTAGATAACAGATATGAATATATATTCAAAAAAGAAAAAAATACACTTAGTTATTTTATTAAACCAAACATTCCAAGAGTCCTTATTCGCATAAAATAGAAGATTGATAAGTTAAATGGTGTATCTGTGTGAAAAAAGTAAAAAATTATTAAAGAACCAAACATAATAAACTTTACGATAATTAATAATCCTTGTTGAAAATGATCATTTTCAATGAATTCATAAAAATCTATATTATTAGAATTAAATGACTTTGGATATTGGTTAAGAAATTCCATAGAAAATATATTGAGGTGTAAAAAATTTCGGACGAAGTAGAAGCATTCATGCAAACTCTTACACTTCGAAAAACACTTGAACTCATCTCATTTGAGAGGAGAAGAGCCATTGATAAAGATAGATTAGGGGAAGGTGTCAAAAGATGTATCAAGGAGTTTTGCATTGTTTTTAATTCGCTGACTACGTCTCAATAGATGATTTTGATAAAGAAAATTAACCCATAAATAAAAAATAATGTATGAAATTATATACAAAAAAAATTTTTGGCAAATTTATTGATGGTTCTGAAATATTTAGCAAGAGGTTTGACGTAATTAGACGAATTAATCTCAAATATTATTACAAAAGATGCACATAAAATAAATATTGAAAAAAAGTAATGAGAATATAATTTTTCGCATAATATTGCTAAAACATAAGAAATTTAGTGCACATGATTACTAAAGCTGAAATTCAAATATAATTACTAATTATAGAATATTAATATTTTATAGAGTAGGATAGGTGATCAAACAGTGCCCAAAGTCACATATTAAGCTGTTAAGAATGAAAATAGTGCGTAGGGATACACATAAACCGCAGGCTTGACCAGAAAATTTAATTTTTATGTCTTGTTGGGAAAGATATGATGAGACAATGATACAAATAATTATAAATATGGCTTGTTCTATGGAACCACTATAAGTTTTGCTTGTTTGAAAAATAGATTAAAAAACTAGATAAAACTAATCATTTTATATATTTTTTATATGATATCAATTTTAAAATATTATATCATGAATTTTAATGCAGAAAAACATGTAAACCACTGAAAAAAATTATAAATTTTATTTGCATAATATTTACGTGAATTACAATGTATATGAAATCTTTAAAAGTATACTTTATTGTTTGGAAGTTATCATTACAGATATGATTCGAATTGTAAAATTATAGACATGAAAAAGATTTAAAATGTATAATAGTTTATTCTAATCCTACACGATCAAAAAAGATAGCCTTTAAAACAAGTCTATAAAAATTTTAATGGTACCAAAAAACCAATATAAAAAAAATCCGGTAGTATATATAGTATGAAGGAAATAAAATATGAAAATGTTGCTTGTGAGAATAAAATAAGAGCTATATGGTAGACTCTAGTGTTAATAAAACACCCGAAAAAGGTTTAAAAATAAAAATGATGACGCCAGACAAACGAGATAACCTTCAACTGAATATGTATGTAAAAAACCTTTGAAAATTATCCTAGATATATAAAGAAATATAAAAACTTTCACCATACAAGACAATATTTAAAAGATCCATTTTGAAAATTTTCATGATTTTTATCAAGAATCGAATAAACCTATTTGTATGCTATTGAGGCAAATTGTGTTTATAAAATCCCATAATATCACATAAAAGAAGAGAAAGCTAAGATTCGAGTCATATAGCTTTATGACTTGATTCTAAAGGAGATAAAAGAATTATGAAACATTCACTAAATTAGTTTTGAAAAAAATTACATCTTTTTTTTACAGATCCCGAATTTAAGACTATGATTTGTCGAGGAGATCAACTAGCTAAATACTAAGCTTTAAGAAAAAATATATATTCTTAATGTTTAATCTATGATCATATATTTGACACAAATAAAATATTGTTTCTGCTTCCTGAAATATTCGGGAAAGCGAAATAATAATGTTATGGGTAAAAAAAAATTTTTTTATTAGAAGGCTCATGCTTGCATTTAAATATTTCAAACAATAATAATTTATGAAAACACCTTTTTAGACAAATTTACCCTTTGTTAATTTTATAAGATTTCCCCAATAAGATTATTTTACCTTAAAGGAAATATTTGAAGCTCGTATTATGCCAACTATAGACGTTATAAACCTTATAAAATTTATGTATAATGACGAAAAATGCAGCTTTAATGATTCTTCGTACAAATATTTGGATGGGGTCACTATTATATACTATGAGCGATAATTATATTCCTAACACCAGTAGGATAGCGATTGCAATTCATTAAAAAACAGCCAGTTTCAATAAATTTCTAGTATTTTACCACATAATGTATACATAAATTATAGCCTTTGCAAAGTTGATTGATGTAAGATGTCATGATGGGAAAGAGGAGATTTTGATGTATTTTAAAATATAATTTTCTATTTTGATCAAATTTAAAGCATTGTTTTTACGAAAATACAATGCTTGAAGCTGATATTTAACGCTAAAATATTTTGGCCACGCCAAAAATAATGATGAGGGTTTCGAAATTGCATCTAAATAATGAATTTTATGCGCCATAATCGCTATTAATTATAAAATTAACCAAGCTAATGTACTCTTATAGAAAAGAAAATCATATTGTGCAATTTTAGATGAAAGAAAAGAAATAATCATTCTTTTTGTCTTATTTTATTGGTTTTCGAATGTAGGTAAAAATAAATAATATGATTGAATAGTTTTTTTATGAAAAAATTCAAAACCAACAACTAGAATATTTTTTTATGTAATTAAATTAATTATAAAATATAAGACACAGAAAACTTCCTGTTTAATTTCCTTAAATTCAAATCACAGGGTAATTTAAATCAATCAGAAATTTTTGTATTATTATAATGATTTTTATCGACGTAAGTTTCTTATGAATACAATAAACGATGTTTACTACGCCAATCGGACCATAGCTACGCTGAAACATCCCCATCTTGTTAACACTGGATTTGATAGCTTGCATTTGTGTTTTTAAATTCGGTTTTGTTGTTTAAGGTCTATCCAGTATATATGCACAAATTATGCTTCATTTTACTGTCGGTCATTATAACGCTGTTTACTGTGCTCCTTTCGGCTAGGCGGCATTAATTACCAGGTTGGGAATTTTGTAATTATTTGTTTAAAAGATTCGAATCATCGCTAATTCTAAGCTTGATTTCTGGTAGAATATTTAAAATAATAGACCATCGCCACCCACTTAAGTTTCTCATGAGTTTCAAAAAAAGTACAAAATAAATTTTATTTTATAGTAAATATGTGTAATACCTTTGCATATTTTAGTATTTTGTATGAATATATTCTGATTCTTTTAGGTTCTAGTTCATTTATCACATAATTACTAAAATAGCAGTTATGAAGGATATTTTTGTAAGGGTTATGGGTGACAGTTTTATACAAAAATAGGTCTACTTTTATACAGTTGCACTCATATTTGTGTTTTATATAAATTAAGGTCTTTTGATGTAATTTCATATATCAAAACCATTTTTTTTTGTAAATTGTCTTCTTTCCCTACTTCTTATTTGTCTATTATGAACCACGTACATTAAACACGTAGCCCACTATCTGCCTGTTATTTAAAATATTATTTTTATGCACCAAACTCAAAATTTATTTCTTCCTAGTCTATTTTTATTTGCTTGTAATACTTCTTTAACGAATATCCAAAAAACTACTTTTAGAGGCTCGAATCGGTTCTGAGCTCATATATGTCAATAATAGCTTATCATATAAATACTAATTACATAACATTATTCAAATTCAGTTAGTTTGTGCAAAAGGAATTTAGAATGTACATTATTGCCAGAGAAAAACGAAAATGAAATCCAAAAACTTTACTCTATATTCATGAGAAAGTATTTAAAAACAGCCTTTTGCTTCTATTATTCATTTAATGTGTAATTTAAGTCAAATGAATTTTTTAAATTATTTTACAATCAAAAATCATTTTTTTGTTATTCTACTGGGATTAATGTGCCATTAAGATTCAAATTTGGTTAAAATGCTTCTTTTATTTAAATATTATAAACGTTTCTGATCTGGTTTCGAAACCACAAATTCGTATACGAAAGCTTATAAGGATTTAAAGTTCATAATATTATGCTGAAAAAAATATAAGAATTATGGTCTTAGAATAAGAGAATCATATTATATGAAAATATGAAGTTTAACACAAAGGAACTCGGTAAAAATACATACTGATGAGAACTACTAAAGAATTTTATTCATAGTATATAAATTAAGAAAAACAAATCCTCATATAAAAGTAAAAATATTTACCAAATAAGCGCCTCACATTTTTGATTAAATTTGAAGGGATCGTCTAATGTCTTTTTAGTTCAGAAAAAAAGTGAATAATAGTACCGCTAACATTATATCACCATTGCATAAATAAGTATAAATATCACTAAATATGCCTCGAAAATGCATGTAGCTTTTTTATATTTACGAAGATAAAATCCATGAATATTTAATATGGTTTATGTTTTAATGTGCATAAATAAAAAATTATTAATTATCGTGTATCATAAAAAGTACCACGTTTATTGCAAAATTATTTTTTGACATTTTAAATTATTAGAACGCTAACACATTCTATGTCAAATAAAATCTCGGTTCTCGATATTTTTAGTCTAAGTAAGCGTTATATATTATTATAAAACAAGTTCATTTGCCAAAAAAAATCATTGCATGCAAATTAAAATATTTTTTGAAATGCGAAAAAGTTATATTTATATGATTTCTTGTGTTTACAATTTGCCGATAGCTTAACTCTAATTATATATATCTAAAATAACATCCATAAAAAACGATCTAGCTATTCTTAGGCATTATTTTTGCCTAGTTAATGTATAAAAATGCTATCATTCTATTTTTATTGTTAATTGATAAGTAAATTTTATGCAAAAAATCTTTGTTTTAAATAAATTTCATAAGTTCATTATGGTATATTCGTCTTTAAAAACCAATTATGTGTATCAATTTCTTATTAATAATTTTTGTGCTGCTTAATAGGTCTAAAATATGTATATTTTAAGTTCAGGACTTTATTAAATAGTGTTAATAGGTTATGGTTATTGAGATGACATAAATTAGGTTTTTGTGCTTATTTTTATAATTTCACTCTGTTCTTTTTATTTTGATTATTTGAACGAGTTTAATCATGGTTTCTTAGTATAAATCAGTATCAATCCCAAATTTTTTAATTTTTAGTTGGATTTTACAACTAGTTTGTCATATTTTTTTTTCTATTTTTTTGCGCCATCTGTGGTATAAAAGAATATTGGAAATATCGAGTTATTTCAATTCATATAATATTGAAATTAATTTTAATGAATGATCACAAGTGTGAACGGGAAATAAAAAAATTAATAAATTGCTACGTGCCATAATAAGCTTGCAAAGATTGAAAGTAATTTACATGAAATCTCCGCCATGACAAACAATGAATTTCGGAAGTAATTTTTTATAGTGCAATAGAATGTAAACATATATAAATTCAAAAAGAAGTACTTTTAAATAAAAATCAGTATATTAATGTTGGAATGAAATTATTCAGCTCGATGGTTGGTTTATAAGATGTATTATTACAGAAATGGCTAGGTTTTAATAAATTTTGATGAACATTAGAAAAAAAAGCATACTTTTTCGTGTAAATAATTATCAAATCCATCGTTAAGTTATGACTATATATTTTTAAGTTTTAAGATATTTATTTGCCATAATATCTATTTCTACTTAAATTAAATCAAAAAAAAAATATTATATGCAACATTTTAAGGGCGTATTTATGAGAATATTCCAGTATTGCTATGGCTTTATTGTATGATTTATAATCTTTAAAAATTTTTTATATTTTTCATTTATTTATTTGAATTAATTATTGTTGAGGGTAAAAATGTCTCCAGCATATTGCCTCTTTAATATTTTTGTCGCAAAAAAATCAAACGATTTCTAATTATCTATTTTAACTGCAATTTTATACGATTCGCACACTTTTTAATATGGGTTTCTTAATTTCCGTTAAAAACATTAATAGACTCCATTTTTGAATTTCATTAAATTTTCAGAACTTTAATTAAATGATAATGGTATATTAGAATTAAGTAATTATAAATTAGAGTGGTAGATCTATTCATAAAAAAGACATATTTTGTGTGATAATATATATTTTAATAATTAAAAATGATTTATTAATTTTCTTTATTTCAGTATATAAACCTTTTCTAAGTTTTCTGGCATTTAAATGTTTAAATCATTTCAATTATAATTAAATTTTTTTAGCCAAAAGGTACCTGAAGGAACTAGCTGTCACGAACCAGGTTGAGGCATATATAAAACCTTGGGATTGAAAAAAACCCTTGAATTAATACGTCTCGAAAGAAGAGGGGGTATTGAAGAAGACTTTAGAGAGGAGAAGATAGCCGAAAGTATAAATACGCTGTGCGTACAGAGAATCAAGAAAGCTGTGCCTGAGAACAAAAACTAAAATTACGACTATAAATATGGCCCATAAATAAAAAATTATTTTAATTTTCTTATTCTAAATAAACGAAAAAATGATTCATCTATCTATGTTTATAATATTTGCTGTGTGATTTGTAATTAACCACAGTACTAAGCTTTTTATAGTTTCTTAAGCTTGGCGTAGCTTTTTTTTAAAAACATAAGAAAATACTAAACAAATTTCTTGATGATTAAAAGACACAACCATAAGAATTTACATGATCTATAAGATAAATTATAATTTCATATATTTAAAAATAGTAATCTTCTGCGATAGCTATCAATCATATAAATGGGAATATAAATTAGATTGACCCATAATGCATACGATCGCCCAACCAAATAAAAATAATTACAACTAAATTTCATAAAGATATTCCATATGTTTTTATTAAATTAAATGGGCTAACTCATAGATTAAGATGCGCTTTTTCTCGCACATAAAAAATACAGGAAAGTGTTTACGTCTGTTAATATCCAAAAAAATATTGCCTAAAACTATAAATTTTCATTTAATCAAAGGCGTATTTTTCAAATATTGAAGCTTAATATATAAATGTTTTCAAAAGACGCTTGAAATATATAAGCATACATTCAAATTGCCTAAACATTGAAAATTTTCAAGGATAATTTTTTTTAAAACTTAGAAAATATACATCCTTAACTCGATAAATAAACTGGATTCGACATGTTATTTAATATTTACTTAATTAAAATACTTATTATGTTTTTAAGTACATGATGTGAATAGATCATCAGTTAGGTCTTTCCATGATGAGTAAAACTAAATATTGACGTGGGGGAAATAAAAGAGACACATATTCTGTTCAATTCGATAAAATGCATAACATATGAACATCAAATACATCTTTACTATATTCATCGAAATTAAGACTAGCGACTAGAGAATCTCTAAATCGATAAAAAACAATATTATATGGCTATTATCCGCTTTGTCAAGCTAATATTTCAAGTATGTAAATGTAAAAGCATGTTTTACTGACTATTTTTGGTTTACAGATTTGTATTCGTGTTATTTTAATATCGGCTCTAATGCATCACCAGTGGCAATGTAATTTTAGATAAATATGAACACAATAACAAAAAATATTTTGCTTATATTGATTGAATACATGATTTACCATTTTAAATTTTTCACTAAATATTAAATATTGTCGAACCAAATCATGTTTTTTGAATTTCAAAAATTATGTAAGTTTTTTATGAATTTAAAAAATAGATATTGAAGAAGCGAAGTATGGAATTTTTTTTTTGGTTTTTATTTATCATATGGTTGCGGTTTTTAGAATTTTTTTTTCATATTTTGTTCACATATATATTATCGCCTAAAGTAGAAAATTTAATTTGAAACTCTATTTAAACTTCTTATCTTTTATTTAATTTAATGTAGACTCTTAATATTCTAACAAAATTCGATATATGCCCAATAACATCTGTTCAGAATCATAAAAATTCGATTTTCATCATTTTCAATGATACAACAAATACTTTTAATCAACATCCAGCTGCACAGTGTATATAATGGTTTGACTTTGACTATTATTAAAAAAATCATGGTTTATTTTTTAATTTTTTTTGCCATATCTAGTTTATAATTAGAAAATCTAAACTCTATTCGTGCCAATAAGCTTTCTGTTTACACTATAAACTTCGCAAATAATAATAATTTTTTAATATCTTTAATATTTTTAAAAAAATCATGATATTTCCATAAAGTAAGCGTAATATATGTCCAACATTTCTGGTTCAATTCACTAAATGTAGATCGCAGAAATCAAATTATTTTTATTTTGCAAAAAAAGCCTGTAATATTGCTCCGTATCCTTGAAGAATTAAAATTGACAACGGAAGTCGAATCTAAATTACAAATTACAATTTTTTAAATTAGAAATTTAGGTAGTTACTATATTTCACCATGAAACATTCTTTTTACCAATTTACCTTTAAAATTAGTTTTAATTTTATATTTATGGACAATAAGTATTGTTTCGATTGTCTTGGATTTTTGTAGATTTTATTTGATCTATCATCTTATAGACTAAAGCGCCGCTGAAAATATTTCACTCAATGTTTAAAAATTACAATGATCGTACGATTCAAGACAGACGATTCGCATACATTGATTTTATTAAAAACATATGTATCATAGATTATAGAATTTTCACATAAATATGCCAATATATATCCAGTAATCAACTGATTGATCTTTTTTATAAACTATAAATTCGAAAGTTATTTTTAAAATATGTTTGAAAAAGAAGTTAATTCAGAAAGTGCACTTTCGAATAAAAAACGGGCATTACACTGTGCGCTAATTAAAGTTATGAAAATGACCAAAAATAACATCGTGGATAAAACAAAGAATGTAAGCACCGCGGGGGAACTTCAGAAGATATTTCAAGAAGAAAAAATGGCAAATACAAAGGAAATTAGTGATATTCAATGTGCTCAAGACGTTAAAGATTTAATGGCAAATTTAATTTTAAAAGAATGTGAAACTATATCAGAAACACATTCTTCACTAGTCAATTACTATCTTATGACACACAAACTTGAAAATCTAAGTTTCTTAATCAATTTAAAATTTCAAAATCGTGACATTAAGTCTGCCCATGATAATTTAAATCTTCTGGGCCTGTTTGATGAGCTATATAGCATTCAATTCTTTGAGACAGATAAGCTAAAAAGTGAAGACTTGTGGAATCTTTTACCACTTAAGAATACAAAAAACTTCAACGGTTATTCCTATAAGTTATATGAAAATCATCTATTGGATTACTATGTTTTTAGGTGTTTTTTAATGGAGGAATATTTATTGAACTTTGAAAAAGATGAAGCAGGATATATGAAAAATATCATTGAAGCCGAGTCCAATATAAATTGCATTCAATTCCTGATACAATGCTTGAAAGAAAAAAAGAAATATGATCTTTTTTTTATCGATTTCATTGCTAAGAACAGTGGATTCACAATTACTCAAATCAAAATACTAAGTCAATGCAAATCAGTGATAAACATTGCGGACTGTCTCGGTGATTTTTTAAAGATGAAAACCTTACACGGCTGTGATGAAAATGGTATTTTAAAGATACTTGATGATAAAAGAAAAACAATACTTTGGGAAGCTTTTAATAATGATGGTGATGATGCAATTATTTACTCCTTTTTACAGTTGAAAAATGATGAACTAAAACAAATGAGTCTGCTATCTGAAAAAATTTACAGTGCTTTATCTTTGAATAATCAAACGGAATACGAAAATACCATGATTAACAATCTTGAGGATGCTATGTTAAATGAAACGATTTGAAATAATAACTAATAAACAATAGTTTAAAAATTCATATCTATGATCTTTGTATGCATAAAACAACAGATATTTTTTTTTGTATAATATTGTTAATATTTCTATTTATACTTATACCGGGCTTTATTTTTTGTTAAATTTGACATATAAAACGAATCGACCGCCTAAGACTAGTATTCTTTTCAAACACGCGCAGTATTTCCTGTCAATCGGAAAATGGTGATTATTGTATAATATTTTTTAGATTACATCACAAATAAATATGCGAAAAATAGTTACCTTCCTAAATGGCACATAAAGCATGTTAGAATTGGTAAGTTAACAACATAGAAATAGATTTTAAAGATCAGACTATCTTATTGTTATAAAAAAAGATTTATCTATAGTCAAGAATTATTACATGTCAAAATATTTAGATTCTATTATTAAATCGTAAAAACCCTTTATTATTTGTTAATTAAGCGCCGGATGTGACTAAAAATAACATTAGGAATGGTATGTTTAATTGAAATACAAAAAATTTATTTTTAGATAGCAAATATGAATACATATTCAAAAAAGAAAGAATGCACTTAGTTATTTTATTCAAACATATATTGCATGGTTTGTAACTCTTTAATCGGGTAAAAATAGAAGATTGATAAGTTAAACAGTGTATCTGTATGGAAAAATTAAAAAATTATTAAAGAACCGAACATAATAAACTTTACGATAATTAAGAATCCTTTTTGAAAATGATCATTTTCCTTGAATAATAAAAACATATATGCTATTAGAAATCAAATGACTTTCGATATGATGAATACAACATTACATAAAAAATAAGAAAATGTGTTAAAAATTCCGTACGAAGTAGAAGCATTCATGTAAGCTCTTGCACTTCGCAATACACTTTTACCCATATTATTTGAGAGTAGAAAAGCAGTTGATAAAGGTAGATTAAGGGAAGGTGTCAAAAGATGTATCAAGGAGTTTTGCATTGTTCCTAATAGGCTGACTACGTCTCAATAGATGATTTTGATAAAGAAACTTAACCCATAGATAAAAAATAATATAGAAATCATATACCAAAAAATATCTTGGTAAATTCATTGATGGTTCTGAAATATTAAGCAAGGGGGCTGATGTAATTGGACGAATAGATCTCCAATATTAATGACAAAATATATGCATAAAATAATGCTATAGAAAGTGATGATAATTAAATTTCTCTGATAATATTGATTAATTATAAGGTTGTAGTGTATATGATTTTCAAAGCTGAAATGCAAGTGTAATTACTATTTATAGAATGAGATATGTGATCAAAAAGTGCCCTAATTCACATATTAAGGTGTTAAGAATGAAAACAGTGCGTAGGGATACACATAAACCGCAGGCTTGACCAGAAAATATAATTAATATGTCTTGTTGGGAAAGACAAAATGAGACTATGATACATATAATTATAAATATGGCTTGTTCTATGGAACCACTATAAGTTTTGCTTGTTTAAAAAATGGATTAAACAACTAGATAAAACTAATCAGTTTATATATTTTTTTAGATATCATATCAATTTTAAAATATTATATCATGAATTTTAATAACAGAAAAACATTTAAATCATTGAAAAAAATTATAAATTTTATTCCAATAGTATGTACGTGAATTACAATGTAGATGAAATCTTTAAAAGTATATTTCATTGTTTGGAAGTTATTATAATCAGAAATGATAAGAATTGTAATTTATAGACTTGAAAGAGATTTAAAATGTATAATAGTTTATTCTAATCCTACACGATCAAAAAAGATAACCTTTAAAACCAAGTCTATAAAAATTTTAATGGTACCAAAAAACCAATATAAAAAAACAATCAAGTAGTATAAATAGAATGATGGAAATAAAATATGAAAATTTTGCTTTTGAGAATAAAATAAGAGCCATATGGTAGACTCTAGCGTTAATAAACAACCTGAAAAAGGTTTAAAAATATAAATGAAGGCGTAAGACAAAAGAGATGATCTTCACTCGAATATGTATTTATTAAACCTTTAAAAATTATCCTATGGGCTCCAAAGAAATATAAAAATATTCTTCACACAAGACAATATTTTAAAGTACCAACTTGAAAATTTTCATGATTTTTATCAGAATCGTTTAAATCTATTTGTACGCTATTGTGGCAAATTGTGATTATAAAATCCCTAAATATCACTTAAAAGAAGAGAAAGCAAAGATTTGAGTCATGTAGCTAAATGACTTGATTCTAAAGGAGATAAAAGAATTATGAAACATTCACTAAATTAGTTTTGAAAAAAATTACATCTTTTTTTTACAGATCCCGAATATAAGACTATGATTTGTCGAGCGATCAACTAGCTAAATACTAAGCTTTAAGAAAAAATATATATTCTTAATGTTTAATCTATTATCATATATTTGACACAAATAAAATATTGTTTCTGCTTCCTGAAATTTTCGCGAAAGCGAAATAATAATGTTATGGGTAAAAAAAAATTTGATTATTAGAAGGCTCATGCTTGCATTTAAATATTTCAAACAATAATAATGCATGATAACACCTTTTTAGACAAATTTACCCCTTGTTAATTTTTAAAGATATGCCTAATAAAATTATTTTATCTTAAAGGAAATATTTGAAGCTTGTATTATGCTAACTATAGACGTTATAAACCCTATAAATTTTATTTATAATGACGAAAAATGCAGCTTTAATGATTCTTCGTACAAATATTTGGATGGGGCCACTATTATATACTATGAGCGATAATTATATTCCTAACACCAGTAAGATAGCGATTGCAATTCATTACGAAACAGCCAGTTTCAATAAATTTCCTGTATTTTACCACATAATGTATACATAAATTATAGCCTTTGCAAAGTTGATTGATGTAAGATGTCATGATGGGAAAGAGGAGATTTTGATGTATTTTAAAATGTAATTTTCTATTTTGATCAAATTTAAAGCATTGTTTTTACGAAAATACAATGCTTGAAGCTGATATTTAACGCTAAAATATTTTGGCCACGCCAAAAATAATGATGAGGGTTTCGAAATTGCATCTAAATAATGAATTTTATGCGCCATAATCGCTATTAATTGTAAAATTAACCAAGCTAATGTGCTCTTATAGAAAAGAAAATCATATTGTGCAATTTTAGATCAAAGAAAAGAAATAATCATTCTTATGTCTTATTTTATTGGTTTTCGAATGTAGGTAAAAATAAATAATATGATTGAATAGTTTTTTTATGAAAAAATCCAAAACCAACAACTAGAATATTTTTTTATGCAATACAATCAAATTATTGAATAGAAGACACAGAAAACTTCCTGGAAATTTCCTCAAATTCGAGCCACTGGATAATTTATATCAACTAGAAAGTTTTGTATAATTAAAATGATTTTTATCGACTTAACTTGCTGATGAATACAATTAACGATGTTCACTGCGCAAATCGGGTCACCACTTTGAGAAACAACTCATAATGCTAATACTGGATTTGATAGCTAGCACTTGTGTTTTGCGATTCGATATAGCTGTTATAAGCCGTAAATCAAATGTATATTTAAAACTTATGCTTAATATTACAGTGGGTCATTCTAATAGTGTTTGCTGTAATCCTTTCGCTAGGCGGAATTAATAAATAGTTTTGTAAATTTTTAAATTACTTGTGTGTAGAATTCGAATCCTCGCTCATTCCATTTTTGATTCTTGGTCGAATTTTTACAATAATAAACATCTCCACCCACTTAAGGTTCACATGATTTTCAAAAAAAGTCTATAATAAATTTTCTTTATGGTAAATGTGTAAAATACCTTTACATATTTTAGCATTTTATATAAATGTATTCTGATTCTTTTAGGTTCTAGTTCCATTTACCTCATAATTACTTTTATTAGCCGCTATATAATAATATTTTTGTATAGATTATAGCGGCAGTTTTATACAAAAATAACGTCTACTTTTATATTTTTTTGCAAATAGTCTTATTTTTCCTATTTCTAGTTTGCATATTATGAATCGCGTACATTAAACGCGTAGCCCACTATCTTCGTGTTATTTAAAATATTATTGTTATGCATAAAACTCAACATTTTGTCCTCCTAGCCTATGTTTATTTTAATAATTCTTTGTAGTAAATAATCTTTAGAGATATGTTCATCTACAAACGGTTCAAGCGGATTTCTACATACTTTTAATCGTCTTATTTATCGATGTTTTAACAAAATAATGCCAAAATTTCAAGTTAACTACTTTATTATAAGCATATAAATTTACTTTTGAGTTCCAAATTATATTTGTTTGAAAATTGACCGTAAAATTGCTGTATTTTTTGTCTGCTATGTTTACCTAAAACAGGATGAATAATTTATACATTTATTTTTATATTTAGAATTCCATAGCAGAGTAGTCTTATATATATTTTATATTTTGAAAGGCTAAAAATATTCTTTTATCAACAATTTAATTCTAGATAAGGGGCAATAAATAAAAATTTTGAAATTAAACATAAAGTTTGTTCCAATATTTTTTAAAAATAGACTAAATGTGTTTGTAATATATCCACATAAGAGTATATATATATAAACGGATATCTGCAAAACTATTTGTAATGGCTCGAGTTGGTTCTGAGCTTATATATGTCAATTATAGCCTATAATATAAATACTAATTACATATTATTATTCAAATTCAGTTGGTTTGTGTAAAAAGTTTTTAGAATGCAAATTACATATTATTATTCAAATTCAGTGGTTTGTGTAAAAAGAATTTAGAATGCAAATTAATTCACGAGAAAAACAAAAATGAAATCAAAAAACTTTTCTCTATATTCCATAAGAAATTAGATAAAAGCAAGTCCTTGCATCTATTTTTCATTTAATGTGTATTTAAGATAAATAACGTTTTATATTATTTTAAAATCAAAAATCATTTTTTTAATATAAATCTGAGATTAATGAGCTATTAAATTTCAAATTTGGTTAAAATGTTTCTTTTATTCAAATATTATAAAAATTTCTGATCTGGTTTCGGAACCACAAATTCAGAAACCAGCCCTAGATACATTTAAATTCATAATATTATGCTGAAAAAATGAAGAAAATTTAAGAACTATGGTCTTAAAATAAGAGAATCATATTATATAAAAATTATAAGTTTAACATAAAGAACACGGTAAAAATACATATAGATGAGAACTACTATAGATTTTTAAAATTATGGTGTATAAATCTAGAAAAACAAAACCACATAAATGTGTAAAAAAGTTTACGCAATAAGCTCCGAATATTTTTGATTTAATGTGAAGGTATAGTCCCATGTATTTTTTTTAGTGTGGAAGAAAGTGAATAATAGTACAGCTATATCGATATTCCATTCCATAGATATTAATAAAAACCCCCAAAAATGCATGTAGCTTGCTTATATTTACGAAGATAAAATCAGAGCATATTTAAATATGGTTTATGTTTTAATAAGCCAAAATGAAAAATGATACACTATCATTTATCATAAAAAGTACTACTTTTATCAAAAGTTATTTTCGTAGATTTTAAATTATTAGAATTCTAATTTATTATATGTCAAATACATTCTTGTTTCACGATATTTTTAGACTAAATAAGTGCTATATATTATCATAAAAACAAGTTCATTTACCAAAAAAATGCACTACATGGAAATTCAAATATTTGTTGAAATGCGAAAAAATTATATTTATATGATTTCTTGTGTTTATAATAAGCCGATAGCACAAATATCATTCTGTATATCCAAAAGAACATCCATAAAAACAATCTAGTATTTTTAGACGTTATTCTTGCCTATTTAATGTGTAAAAATACTATCAAACTATTTTTTTTGTTAATTTGTAAATAAATCATACTCTAATGATTTAATTTTAGCAGAAATATATAATTTTGATACATATTTATGGTAAATTTTCCTTAAAAAACCTTGTTTTAAATAAATTACATAAACACATTATGGATTTATTAGTCTTTAAAACCAATTGTGTGTGTCACTTTCTTATTAATAATTTAGCGCTGCTTAATTAGTCTAAATATATATATTTTCAATTCATAGCGCTTTATAATGGTTTTTATGGGTTCTAATTATTTCAATAACATAAATTAGGTTTATGAGTTTATTTTTACTTAGTTCTTTTTATATTTTTATATGACAAATGCATGATAAAACCCAATAAGGTTTTAGATGATTTTATTTTAATTCATTTTTATGGATTTAATCATGGTTTATTAGTCTAAAAATCAATATAAATCCCAAAGTATATTATTTTTAGTAAGATTTCCCACTGGTTTATCACATTTTTTCTATTTATTTTTGCGCCATCTATGTTATAAAAATATATTGCAAATTTCGAGTTATTACATCTCATATAATATATAATATTGATATTAATTTTAATAAATAATTATAAGTGATGAACGAGAAATAAAAAAATTAATAAATTGTTAAGTTTCATAATAAGCTGAAAGATTGAAAGTAGTTTATTAAAATTTTCGCCATGACAAACAATGAATTTCGGAAGTAAGGTTTTATAGTGTAATAAAATGTAAACTACTATAGATTCAAATAGAATTACTAATAAAATAAAGTCATCATATAAATGTTAGAATTAAATTATCTAACTTTGTAGTTAGATATAAAAATTATTATTATAGAAATGGCTAGGTTTAACGAAAATTTCCATCTAATATTTTAATTTTTGATAAAATCAACACAATTAAAACTTTGATTTATATTCTATAAGCTTTAAAATTATTATTATTTTTCATTTTAAAGCTTTTCTACGCAATAAATTTTGATGAAAATAAATAAAATAAAACATACCATTTCGTGTAAATAATTATTAAAATTTATCATTTTTATAAATTATAATTGCATAATACATACAGTTAGAATAGTATTGAATATTATTAATGCTTCGAAAAAAATTTATTGGTTATTTTTTCATTGTAAATTTTGTAGAATATGTCTAGTAGGAATACATGATGTTTTTTGATTCTCATTTATACAATAAAATACATTAAATATTATATTTCATCAGTTATAAACATGTGGGACTAATTAGCTTTTAAATTAATTTATTTATCATATCTACCACTATTTTAATTGAGAACTGAGCACTTTTATACGTTTTTAAGTAACTCACAAAATAAAAGACAACATAAATCCTCTTATCTGTATTTCTTATACTATATAAACAATTTTTTTTATTTAGTATAATGTAGCTTTGGCTTATTTTTTTTAACAATCAATACAAAAAATTAGCAGGGATAATAACTTTGCATCTTCAATTTCATTTTCTTTTGAAAAATTGTTATCATTTAGGTATTTTATTCATCAAAACAAACTTCTTAGGATATAATATTGGTTGAATATTTAATTAATGTATATAAGAGTTAATTTGACAAGAATTTATTGATTTGTGTTATATTTCATAGAATCTTTTATAACAACTGCAAAATCCAAGTATAATGATTAGTTAGAAAGGGCTTGTGGTTCCCTGCATCAAGTAAATATCATATTAAAAAAATTTCAATCATATGTACTTTGGTATATAATATTCTTGAAGAGTATATATTCAGTTTTTACTTTTGTAGTTTGTTTAAGAAAAACATTCTTTTATACTTAAACACTATCAAATTAATTTAAAATCACAAACTTAAGTGTATATAATAGTTGATGCTTCAGAAATTCTACATGTGATATTTCATAAACCAATTTATTAAAAAAAAGACGTGGTATCAGAAAAAACATCCTCCATGTGAGATCTTTGATGTTTCAGAAGCATTACATATGATATTTCATAAGCAAATTATTAAAAAAAAGACGTGGTATCAGAAAAAAACATCCTTTATATTTTATTTTATATGTTAGAAACGGATTCTGCTTTGAATATGACAAGAAAATATTGATTTTTGGAATGCTTTCTTACATTTATACTGAAACGGATACAAGAAATCTTGTAATTTCCTTTTACGGTTTAAAATGCCATAAAATTTAAAATACAAAAAGCTACCTAAGATATGATACAATTAACATAAAGCATATAATTAAATATTGAAGAATTTATTACAGCAAAATTTACCCATTTCATAATATTACATGATCAGATAAATACACATATTTTAAGGAGAGATTTTTATTCCCTTGATAAGTGTTCCAATTTGTCGAACTAATGTATTTATAAATTAAATATCCAATAAAAGATCGTTACGAACAAAGTTTTCGAGATCTATAAGCTTCATTATATTGAAGTTAGAAATATACGAGCTATCAAATATTGAATAAAGACCAATAATTTCTTTCATTATAGATTTTATCAAAATCTCTCTCTTTTCTTTGGGCAATACACTTTCACTTGCCATATAATATTTAGCCTCATGGTGCAGATAATGAAACGAAACGTTAAAAGCTATATGTTCAAAAACACATTTGATTCCTTTCTCTTGATCGGAGCATTGTGCTACAACGCCTCGAATATATCGATTTAATCCCTTCCATTTATCAACAAAGCTTCTTATGTTGAATTCGGTTTTACTGCATAGCTTCACTTTATCTTCTTCGAGAAAAGCTTTGATGTAAAGAAATATAGAATCTATATACATCCCATTTCCTTTTTTTCGATCTGTTTTAAATGTAATATCCGCTTCTTTTTTCTTTGTGTGGGCTATTCCTAAGAGAACATCTACCTTTTTTTTAATAAAAGTTCCATCCTTATCATTGTTTGTTCCTTGGACCTTAAAAAATCCCTTTTCCTTCAGTGACTTCATTTTTTCTTTCAACTCATCCATTGTAAATCACAGGGCTCATTTATTTAGAATGCTTAAACATTTGAATATCAACAAAAATATTTTTGGCTTTATATCGTGTTCATTTTAAATAAATAAAAGTTTGGGATTTTATATTCATAGAAGTCTTTTTATCTTAATATATTTATTTTACTCGCACAACATAGAAAATCCTTAGAAGACATTCTATACAAATTTCCCAAATATATCCTTGCTAAATACTTATGTTTCAAGGCATATTGATTAGAGTATTATAATTATCAGTTCAGTATACTTAATTGAATATTTTTTAAACAAAATATACTAAACCTACTCTTTATTTTATAATTATTTTACCGGTTTTGAATTTAATTACCCACCACGAAAAACCAAAAAAATTGAATTTGTATAAGAATGTATTGTATTTGGAAATTTTAGTGAGCAACCTTATTTTAAATATCTAAAGTGTCCAATAATTTCCTATAAAAAACATGTTTTTTACATAGTTTTCTCGGTTTTATGAAATTGAATTTAAAATATAAGGCTTTTCACGTGACAAAGCAAGAATAGTTTCTTTAAAATATCGCTATATTTTTTTATGCACTGTATGTTACAATTATATTACCATAGATGCGTTTTTGAATTACAGTTTTACCACAAGAAAATAGTCGTATATTAAGTTTTATTAATGTTATTTACAGCAGGAGCACAAACCAAAAAAAAAGATAGATAAGAACTCTTAAATTATTTTCTTTTGATGTTAATAAAAGGGATAAATGTTCAGGAATATGATTTATAGAAGTAAGTTTCAAAGCTTTGCTTGCGAGGATCAAATATTTTCCTTGAAAAATATAATAAATAAATTTAGCACATAAATACATAATATTTATATTCGAATTCGGCATAATATTACAGAATACTGAATGACTTGTGTTTTAAGGACTTAGATGTAAAGGCCCAAAATTAAGCAACAGTTATATTTAAATCGGGTATAATAGAACAGAATATTGAATGGCTTGTGTTTTAAGGACTTAGATGCAAAGGCCCAATATTTATAAAAAGCTATATTTAAATCTGGTATAATAGAACAGAATAATGAATAGCTTTGTTTTAAGGACTTAGATGCAAAGGCCCAATATTTATAAAAAGCTATATTTAAATCTGGTATAATAGAACAGAATAATGAATAGCTTTGTTTTAAGGACTTAGATTAAAGGCCCAATATTTATAAAAAGCTATATTTAAATCTGGTATAATAGAACAGAATATTGAATAGCTTTGTTTTAAGGACTTAGATGTAAAGGCCCAAAATTAAGCAACAGTTATATTTAAATCTGGTATAATAGAACAGAATATTGAATGGCTTGTGTTTTAAGGACTTAGATGTAAAGGCCCAATATTTATAAACAGTTATATTAAAATCTGGTATAATAGAACAGAATATTGAATAGCTTTGTTTTAAGGACTTAGATTAAAGGCCCAATATTTATAAAAAGCTATATTTAAATCTGGTATAATAGAACAGAATATTGAATGGCTTGTGTTTTAAGGACTTAGATTTAAAGGCCCAATATTTATAAGCCTTTCTTTTTATACATTAAAAAAATGCATCCAAGGAACATAAAAGCAATATATTGAATACATTAATCTAAATAAAAATGTAGTTATCGAAAATACACAAAAAAATTATAACTAATCTTTTATATGAAACGATATTTGAGTTTTACAGAACAATAAAGTATATCTGTAATGCATTCAAACAAAAAAATCTTATAAGGAAGTATCATAAATCAAGTGAAAAACATATTTTTCTGCTATAAAAAATTTTGTATTATGAAAGCAAGTCGTTTTAAAAAGTATCATGTATCAGCGAAAAACACATTAGTCAACAATATAAATATATATTTACATGTCTGAAGGCTGTAAAAAAAGTGTCAAATGGTTAATATTTGTTTTTTTACAGGGTTAGTAATATTTTTGGCTGAAAATATATTGTGTTAAACCGTATCAGACTAGATGAAATTATCAATATTTTAGCATGGTATTTCATCATGTTTTTTTTATCGGTATTTGTGCATTATAATGTGATGCAAGGAATAAAAACAATATATTATATATTAAATCTAAAAAAAATATAATGTTTAGTCAAAAATTTGGGATTCGTTTGTACGATTTTAATAAAATAGAATTCCGATCGTTAATTAATCAAAAAAATTTTAGATTTTTTAATATGTAAGTGATGGCTATTTTACTAAATTCGAAAGTCAATAATGATGAATTTATACTTTAAATATAAAAAACATTCATTCACAGATATTTATAATTTTATTCAATTTTAATAAATTATGCTTTTCTAATTTTTAGGTATAAATGTGCAACGCCTTTTTTTATGCCACGTTTATTTTCGCAGAGAAGATGAATCACCCTAAAAAGTCTTATATGATAATAATCATATTTTAAAGATTAAAACCTCAGGGAATTTCACAGATATGAATGAAATAGTGCATTTATTTTAAAAAATTTTAAATACTATAAAATTTTAAAAATAAATCCATGCTTAAATACGGTTAATACAATCGGAATATAATGAAATCTTCAGTAATTAAAAAGACGTATGATAAATTCATATGCATTATTTTTATTTACCATTATTTATTTTTTTTCCACAGCTAAAACATTACATAGCTCTATAAAAGCAGTAAAATCATATATATTTGCGCATTAGTTATAGCATAAATGTATTTTAGACTTAGCTTTATATTGTTACTCCTTTTAAATCAACCAGAATGTAGAAGTACCTATAATACAGGCAAACAACATATATTTGTTTATTGAATATAACGTATATTTTTTCATTAATTAGTTTTATAATGTTTTTTTTTCAGTTTAAAACAAGTAAATATTTAGATGGGTTTATAGAAAAGGTCTTTTTAATACTTATTCGAATAATTTTTCTTTACTTTTATTTTCTCTAATATTTAAAGCATTATTTGTTTAAGAATTATTTTTATTTTTACCCTCTTCAAACCAAACCAACTTAATGGCTCTATAAAGCAGTAGATGTTTGTACTTATACCAATATAAAACCTTGCTAAACACATAATTACCCAAGAATAATTATTTCAAGTGTCTTACTTTACGCTATTATTCATCCACTTTTGATTCATTTGAATTATTGACACCTTCATCAATTATTTATATAATATTTTTTTTTATTTTGTCGCCGGAATACCGATACTATGGCTTATGATACTTTCCGTGTCTAACATTTTAAAATTAAGAAGAGTTAATTTTGTGGTAAATCATATTTTTTAAATTTATAATTTCAAGATTTGCCATATATTGATACTCGGGATTCCCATTTCATATAATCCGATCATTTTTTTTCAAATATAATGCACAAAAATATCTGGTCGATCATTTGATAATTATATATCCGTTTGGATTTTTCTAATATTATTTTTGAATATGAGCGTCTTTGATTTTTTAAACTTTTATTTTCTTGAGGATGTAAGCTTTTACGTCTTAACCCTAAATTATGACTCCTTGTGCAGTCATGTCCAAACATTTCTTTGAATATACTTTCTAGATAATCAACTATTTTAAATACCACTTCAAAGTATCGAAATTTTGAATTTTCCACGAAAAATACATTTCTGTCTTGCATAAAAATATCTTAATTTTATTTTTGGTTTTATATTAAAAATTTAGGACCATTTATACAATAAAGGCATTTAAATCATCATTTCACTGCAAATACTGAAAATATTTTGATGTTGTTGTTTATATTTTATTTTGCACATTAATTTTCTTTTTATTTATGCTCAATTTATTCTATTTTTAACTTTTCAAGCCATATACTGAAAATATTTTGATGAGTTGTTTATCTTTTATTTCGCACATATATTTTCTTTTTCTTTATGCTCAATTTATTCTATTCGTAACTTTTCAAGCCATACTTACTCAAAACACACCCGTTTACTAGAAACGGGTGTATTTTGTTCCCCTATTACATTTTATATATCGATACTACTATTTTTAACACACCATTATTAGCAGTATTTATCAGAAAAGCGATTCTTCGATAGTAATCTCATATTATATAGTCCTTTTCATATTTATTCTCACTTGAAATATAACGTTTTTTTTTTCTGGTTATAAATATAAAGTTAGTCTACTCTAAATTTCCGCGCACGATCACCTATTTTAGGAAAGTTACTCGATATTAGTGCAGTAATTTCTATTTAATAATGCAATATAATAATTTTTTTATTATGGGTTAATTTTGGTATTATAATTTTAGATTTTATCATCAAGCCTAGCGTGATTTATTTTCCTAGAGCATCATTTCTATACTTTTGGCTATATCCTTTTCTATTACATATTGTTTGTTACATTTTTGTTTTCAAGACCTACTAGTTCAAGGGCTTTCCTCAATCTCAAAGTTTGTATATGTGCATCAATTCGGTTTGCAATAGAATTCATTGCTAATTTGTAATTAAACATTAAAGATTGCACAAACAAATTTGAATAAAAATAATCAAATATTTCCATATATTAATAAAAAAAATATGTAGATAATTGGAACAAATTTTTTATCCATAGGGCACAGGATTTTCTTTATATAACTTAAAACTTCTACGCTTTTTTTGTTTTAACAATTTTGCACGCCCTTATGAACAATAGAGTCAAATCCGAGGTATTTAAAATACCCGATTTTCCGTTACAAGACATTGTACAATATTTCACAGACCTACAAATTCCGATATTATCAGAAGACATAAAATCTTCAAAAACAAATGCACTTATAACGCTATATGAAACAGTCCTTGAAATATATCCAAACATCAAAATAATAGACTATCTGGACAGCAATGGCACAGAAGCCCAATACAATGTTCTGTTATACGCAGCACTGAATCGAATAGTTTTTATTCCACTTGGTGTAAGTAATTTCACACTAAAAGATCTTATTCAGCCGAATGCTGCACGAACAATATCATCACTCAGTGCGATTGTAAATTTCAGCATGTACCGAGATTCCAAACGAAATATATACTTAAATTTAGTTGATCAAATGAGTGAGAAGGATAGATTTCTATCGACGCTTGACGAAAGAGTTATGAAAGCAAAGTCTCGCGTAAATGTGTTAGAAAACGAAAAGATTTTGGAGGATAAAGAAATTGAAAGAATTGAATGTGAGATACAAAAGAAAAATATATCTTTGAAAGAAAAACAAAAAATAGTAAACGAATTAAAGACAGATGTAGAGGAACTCAAAAATACTAAAAACCAGTTTGAAGATGTTTCAAGTGCTAACCAATTTCAACATGCAAATCTGGAAAGATCATATAAGATACTAACTGCTCAAATTATTTCTGATCCGGAGAAGCTAATGCTTTTGTTAGAAGAAATGTCCGTATTGCTTGAGAAAGAAAAGAACGTCAAAAAAATCCTAGAAAGTAGTATAGCTAAATGTAAAGAAGAAAGAAAAAAAAATGAAGATGATTTAAAGGAAATGAAACAAACTTTAAAGGCTGCTATAGAGCTTCAAAATATGCTATCTGAGAAAGGATCAAAGTATATTCATCGCAATGATGTATCTGAAAGTTTAATTAATTATGAAAATGAAATCTCTAGAATTCAAAAAATCACAGAAACAAATATAAAGATGATTGATGCTCTTAATAAAAAATTAAAAAATCTCGAGTTGAAGCATAGGGAAATTAATAGTAGCGCTGAGGAGGAAAAAAACAAGCTTAATGATATTCGGAAAAACCTTTACCTGTCTGAGACAAATGTGATTACTAAAATTGAAGAGAAATCTAAAGAATTGAAGGAATTAACGCAAGAGTTTGACAGTTTAAAAAAAATGCATTTTAACCAGCTCAAAGAAATCAAAAGTAAATTTAAGCTCCTAGAAGATGTTGCAACAAATTATATAGAAAATTTATATAATTCAATTTGATCAAATAATATTGTAAAATTAAATGATTCATGATCAATATCTAATATTGAATTTTTTGTCTAGAAATTAAAATTTCCGAAAGAATAAATTTATCTCATATTTTTTTGCATTGATATTTTTCTATTTTATTTTGGGCATATATTTTTCAGATACCTGTTTAATATTTTTTTATCTGCCTATGTGACAAAAAAAATATGATTTTTTATTTATGGGTTATGTTTTTTCTTTTTATAAATTCCACTTTCGGGATGTAGTCAGCCCGCTAGGAATATTGCACAACTCCTTAATGCAAATTTTGACACCTTCATCAGATCTATATTCTTCGAATGCTCTTCTTCTATCAAATATGATGGGTTCAAGTTTCTTGCGAAATGTGAGAGCTTAGATGTATGCTCTTACTTCATCTGGTATTATTAACACATTAACATATATTTTATTAAGTTTTGTAACCACCCCATATCAAGTCATTACGTGTGGAATTATTTTTGTTTTAAATTTGTATATTAAACCAAGTTCATTCGCCATGATGTTATACTTCCTATATTTCACATTTTAAACTTCACTTAAGTTGTCAAGGCTAGACATATCCTTTTCAATCAACGTAATGATACTTTCTTCTTTATTATGATAAAAAAATATTATTGCAACAAAATGCTGATTTAAATATCCTTAAGTAGTTTAAAGACGCAAAATTACTTGAATTTCAAGGGGTGTAGCTTTCTGATTCCCTCACTATAAATGCAATTATTTATACATTTCTTATTTTCTAAGTAAATTTCCCATTGTAAATACAAGCATTCGCATTTATTTTACAGCCTTAAGTAGCATTAAACATGATTAATATCAAGTAATGGTAATTTAAACAATTGTGTTTTTAAAATCGTCAAGGAGTGTCTTCAACTTTGAAAATCCCGCCAAGATTTCTAGCATTCTTCGAACTTAATTATTACAATTATCGGGCATTATTTATAAAATAAGATTTCATGTATAAAGAAAGATGATTGTACATTTTATGATATTTGAGACTCACACACCACCTTAATTGTGAAAAGATAATACATAAAGAAGCGTGAAGAAAAGGCATTATATGCAAGATGAAGGGGTTTTTTTTTATTCATTACACCGATAAATCCTGTAAATATAGTTTTGGTAAGTTGAAAATAGGCCAAATATATAAAAAGAGAGTAAAACTCCGAAGATGAAAAACGCAATTTTTATAATTATTTTCATAGGGGCACTTTTAAATTTTTAAAATTAAACGATCAATCTTAGATTAACACTGAACACTTTGATCCGGGAATCGATATGTTTATAAATTTTTAGATTATGTATCTTATATTTACGATGAAAAAGCTATATTGACGATTAATAATGGTTTAAAAGGTCGATTTAATTGATTAAATGATAGAAACACTAAAATGATATTTTAATTACTGACTTTTGGGTATTAAAAAATGCAAAATCATCTTTAAATTGCCTCATATATTTACTCTGACCATAAGCGAGATATAATACAAACGCCATTCTTCATAATGTACATTATTAAAAGTGTTTTTTTGTATTTTATGATTTATGTGTCCAAAAAGCAAGGGTTATATTTCCTAACACGTAGATAATTATAAAATTCCCAAACATTTTAAATTTAGAAGTTTTCCTGATAAAAGTAATTGAAATGAATTCGTAAAATGATCGTAATTTATCTTTGAAAGCAAAAATATTTTTTTCTGCTAGTATTCGTACTTGCACAATATTTTCTACATATAGAATCTCGTAACTTATATATCGATCAAGCCATACTAATATTTGATGGATATATATTCCAATAATATTTTGTGATTAAACCCATGAGATATAGTAGCTCATATCATCAGTGTTGGTTCAAATGTATATAATTTCCTAATCGTAAAAAATTAATGGTGTTGACAGCACTAATTGGGAAACATCCTATCACACCAATACTCGCTTTACTACTTACACTTGCGTTCTAGAATCGAGTCAATTTGTTTCTGGACATATTCAAGTTTATGTTTAAAACCGAAAGTTTATTATTGCTTAAGGTCGGTCTGTAGTATTTTTTTTATACTTTTTGCTAGATGGCATTAATTACCAGCTTTTTAATTTATCTTTTCCCATGCGTAGAGATGGATTCGAACCTTCAATCATTTAAATTGAAGATTCTAGATTGACTTTTTGAACAACGCAATTATCGCCAGTGTCCCAATCTTTTAAGATATGTCATGAATTTTAATTTTTTGTGTATTTATTTATGATTTCGATACACCCGAAGACTTTGTGAACGTGAAAACCTACCATGATCGACACTAATTCTTCGTAAAAAAATTATGGTTGCTAGAGTTGATTATTTAACAAAGAAAGAACATGTTTGTTGTTCTGTTAACCAATAAAAAAACAACAGTTAATTTAAAAATTTATGTTTATTTTTCATAATGAATTGTGATTTTTTTTACTTTTTTCCATGAGAGTAAAAATCAATTTTCTAGATTATTTAAAAAGAAACACCATCCCTTTTATAGATTATATAAAAATTCCAACTTTATGTAATTTTTTAATAAGTATATTCCCAATAAATTTCTTTAGAGTCCATTATCTAAAATATATTATTGTAATATTTATAATGAAAATTTACTAATAAACATGTATTTAAAATCCTTGCTTAAGCAGTGTTGCTGAAATATTTGAATAAAAATAGATGCATCACATAGGCTTTAGAAGTTTTCATGTATAATATGAATAAATTGAATTTTTCACATCCAGAAAATAAAAATAAACCAAAACAAGGTCTAAAAAGCATATAGCATAAAAATTTGCTCGTTAACTTAACTTAATACCAGAAATAAAATCTTTAATTTAAATTTAATGGATTTTTTTAGTCTAGAAATCATAACCACATGAAATATTTAATACTCTATTTATAAATTAAATACGGTAATAGCGGTATGGATAATTATTTTTGCTGAAAATCGATATTTTATGAGGGTATAGGAAAAATAATGGAATTTATGCACAGAAAATCTTTATTATAAATTGGAGTCAGATAATTGTTGTGAGCAATTAATAAAAAAGCGTAAAAATTTAAAATATACGGTTCATAAAAGTGATAATTTCGCTGCATATATCGTGTAAGTGTTTTGATGATGTATAAAATTTCAATATCGACAACTAAGTTTATTTTATATGCTTATTCCGAGATGTATACCAATAAAAAAGATTCAAAGATAAATTTTAAAAATCCGACGATGAATTTTAAGAATAGGTTTGTTAGAATTATAGCACGTGGGCGCTGAGTTTTAATTTTAGTAGACAGGAAATAGTGAACACCAAACTTTTATGCTGGAAACTATAGGTAATGAGGATGTATTCGTAATGATTACAATTGATCAGAATAAAATATTCAAAAGACTTTTATTTTATATTTGTGTTAAACATATTTTTTTATACTATAAAGAGTGGCAAAATATTTCACTTGCATATAAAAAAAATCAAAATTTCTATACATGAGGTTTTGTTATAGGGCTCATCAGCAGAACACAATTTATAAAATGCTCTAAATTAATATGAGAAATATATTGATATTTTATTTCTTTTTTACGGCATAATGTACTCCTTATAAATTAATTTTTATTCCTAAATTATCATAAATAACATCCGGAATGATTTTTCTAGATATTTTATGTATAATAGGCAGTTTTTATTCAATATTTAATAAAAGATTTATTAATCTCAATTATTTCTTTTTTTATACTACCTGATATTTTTAAAAAAATAACCACGAAATGCCGCATGTATTTCTAGTCCAGCTATGCTGATTCAATTTTTTTTTTAGTTTGAAGCAACTGGTCTAGCGAATCAATGCGTATATTTAATAAAATATTTATTTATCTTAATTATTTCTTTTTTTATACTACCTGATATTTTTAAAAAAATAACCACGAAATACCGCATATATTTCATGCCCTACTATTCCGTTTCGAATTTTTTTTTAAATTGAAGCAACGGGTCTAACGAATCAATGCGTATATTTAATAAAATATTTATTAATCGCATATATTTATTTTTTATACTACCTGATATTTTAAAAAAAATAACCACCAAATACCGCATATATTTCACACCCTACCATTCTGATTCTAATTTTTTTAAAAATGAATCAATGCTTATATTATACTTTTTTCACCCTAATACTGGATTCATGTTAAAATTCGCATGTCATATTTATTGGGCATACCAGTAAAACTAATTATCTGCATATTTTTAGATGCATAAATATATTCATTAAATGCATTTAATAACAAAAAAAGATTCTAAAACGAACAAATTTTGATAGTTTAATCTAATGACCCATTTATTTTAGTGAATGCAGTTGTTTTAAAGATACTATCAAATATATATTGCTTTAAGATTATTTATTTATAAAAATTGCAAAATTGAATCAAAATTCTTGTAAAAACAATAAAACCCAAAGGAAAAAATAAATTTTAATTCAAAGATGTAATATAAGATATATAAATTCGAATATGATCATTATATTATATCGTTCTTATTTTTTTATCATTCTCTGTAAAATATTGATTCTAATTTAATGGTAAAAAAAACTAGCTAGAATCATTTTAAATAAAAAAATAATACCTTTCATAGGAATAAATCAGGCTGTACTAGAAAATCTGTAAAAAAATAGATATTTTTATTAAAATTTATTTTTTAACAAGCTGTTGAACTTGGAAAACAACACTGTATATTATTTCCATAGCTTGATATAGCCACATTCAAAAGAGGGATAATCTAATGAAAGTAGGTGAATATATTAAAAGGTTTTTTTATCTAATAGAGATAGCAAGAATCGATTAAAGATCTTTTCTGAATAAATACTCGAAAAGAATGAATTTAAATATTATATTTCTCAATCTACATTCTATATTAACTAAATACCTTATTGAACAATTTTTTTATTGATCGATATTTTTTGATCTATGTTTTACTTGATTAGAGACAAGATCTATAATATTCTAAAATATAAAAAAATTCACGGAATAATGTAATGAAATCAAGGAATTAATGGTATTTTTTTTTATAATTGATGGATTTTTTTAATAAAAATACCCTATAAATAAATCACCGTAAAATAATAATAGATATAGCTTGTTTTTCTTATGATTCTAATGACTAAAATCAGAAATAGAGATACCATTGTATTATACTTTTTACCGTTCTATTGAATAAAAATCAGAAGAAAAATCATGTAATTTTTGTTTTTTCCTCGTTGTTCTATAAGTAATGCGATATTAAAGGCTAGAATAAGATATGCATTTATTTTGGATTTTTGGCCACAAGTATTTTTAAAAGAGGATTCTAGCTGGTATTTATTAATTTTTTATTTTATCATAGTTTCTCAATTCAAGAACATGAATTTTAATCAGTATAATTTGTGACTATCGGTTTATATTATTACTAAAAATTTGAAAGTCTGAAGATTTATATTGATCTCGAATCTAACTAGCTGATGTTCAATTGCCAACATAAGCACAAATCTTTTTTTTTTACCATCATGTCACAGAAAGTTCATAATTCTAATTTTGTAAATATCATGACTTAGAAAATACACTAATATTTAGAGCTTTTCCAAACCCGTAAAGTATGAAATATTATATCATTATAGAATTATTATTTGCTATGGCATCTTACACCATGTGTTCATTCTTTTTTTATTTTTTGAGGGATTTTCGCTGTTTTTCTTTATTTTTACGAAAAACATTCGGTTTTTATTTACTATATGTAAAAGTCAATAGACAGCGTTATATAAATTTATTTAAATCCCTTTTTTATTTGAGTAAACGAGATTTCAAGTTTTCTTTAATTCCAAATACATGGTAAATAATTATTCTTATAGCAATGAAAAGATATTCTGGTTTAATATTTAAGACAAAACATCATTTCCATTAATTTCTGGAACAAAGATTGTGAAGTAAAATCGCATTATACTTTTTTTTTGCTTTGATAGATTGCAGTTGTGCATGGCAGATATAGATGGGTTTTCTTTACTGTATACTTGGGATTTAGACGAAATCGATTCTTTTCGGCATTTTTTTAAATTATTTGTGTGATTCGAGTATCTAGTCATATTTAAATTGAGTATGGCTATAAAAAAACTAATAAATGTCGATTGGATTCAAATAAACTTTGAACAGGGGTATAAGTCATACAATAAAATGCATTTACGGCACAAAATGATAAAATACTTTTAGCTTAGTAATAAATCAGATATATATAATTTAATTGACGTTTGATTAATTCGATGTTTTTACTTTCAATTATATATTTAGCGTTATATATGTAAGGAGAAGGCATCTTAACACTTTAAGAAAGTTGATTGATTTTATAACTTGCCTAAATAGTCAATTCCGCTCATATGTATAAGTTTTTTGTGGGTATAAATAATATAAATTGACCATATATAAGTAGAAACGGCATTTTAGGCAAGTAATAAAATATCTTTTTATTTATGGGTTAATTTTGATATTGAGATTTTATATTTTTCCATCAACATAACTTTATTGATTTCTTGAGGGCGCATCATATTAATACTCTATGATATATCCTGGTCTCTTACATTTTATTCGATACCTCACCTTTTTTTCATGACCTACTCTAGTTCAAGGGTTTTTCTCAATGTAATAAAACAACAATCACATATTAATTTATATGGTTTAAATCATAGATCGTATTTTTTGGAAGATTATGGGCAAAATAATCCTACTGTAAATTATTAAAACTAGTATTGAATGTAAAGGGACAGAAAGTCTATTGATGATGCATACCAAAAAAAAATCCTACTGTAAATTATTAAAATTAGTATGAATGTAAAGCGGCAAAAGTTTATTGATGATGCATACCATTAAAGTTACTTTATAACATTATTAAAATTATATTGAATGTAAAGGGGCAAAAAGTTTTTTGATGATGTATACCAAAAAAACATTCTTGCGGTAAATTATTAAAATTAGTATTATATGTAAAGCGGCAAAAAAATTACTTTGTGACATTAAAATTTTAATGGCCAGCATCGAGTTAAAAAAAGAAGTTCTATATTCCAATTTAATAGAAAGCCCCAATTTCATTATTTATTAATTTTCTATTTATCTATTTTTGGCGTATCACATATTTGGCAATTAAAATCACACCCTTTATTGATAAAAGTGCATGCTGCACAGCTCCAATCAAGCGATGAGTATTTCTCGATTTGTTTTCTGAATTCGTTATACCCGTTACTCAGTTTGAAAATGGATTCAAAGAGATTTTTATCGCGAGTTTTTATTGCTTTTAAAAGAATTTCTATATCTTTTCCGAGGCAATTATCAATTTGTAGCTTTAAAAGAATGTCAAGATTTTGAAACATTTCGAAGCTGTAATTTCCATCAAAATATGCGTTCATTTTCTTTAAAGAATCCGTCCAGCAAAAAGGTTTTTGTTTTTTTGAATCCAAGGAAATATTAGAAAATAGCGGTTTTTTAAGTTCCGAGACTTTTTTTGGATCATTTTCTTCATTAACCTGTTTGTATCCGTGGGTCAGTGCAACCCAGAAATATTCTACAGGAACGAATGGATCCCCTTTAACTTTTTCAGTGGCTCCGTGTTCGTTTATTTTTTTAAAAAAGATTTCAGTGTTTACATTTTTATTTATCATCATCCATTCTGGGTCTTCAGTTGGTAAAATAGAACTTGTGTGGGTTAGACACATTGCCTGGTTTGTAGCCATTATTTCTTTTGTGACAATATTTTTATTTTTAGAATCTTCAGTTTCGTATTTAACAACCATTGTTACAAATTTAGAATTAAACTCTTTTTTGATTTCATTACAATAATATAAATTGTCTAACTGATGTCGAGCTATAAAATCAGTTTCAAGAGAAGATATTTGAGACCCATGATCATTAAGATTTGTGTATATCATCCCTACAACGTCCAACTCAAGAACCCTAAGAACATCATAAAGGGCTTTATACGATTCCATCGAAATTTTTTCCTCCTTGCCTATAATATCAAAAGTTTCATCTCTCTTTTTCTTATATGTTTGATAAAGAATAAACCCATCTGGAAAATTCTGCTGCAGAGGTTCATAAATTCCTGAAATTACGACTTTTCTGCCATAAGGAACATAATCATAATCACATTCCTTACCAATTAAATACCCAAATCTTTGTTTACCCGTGTATTTCGAAACATCGACGATATTCTCCACCATTTCCTTATGCTCAAATTCAATATGATCAATCATTCTATAAACTTGAGGCTGTAAAAAGTATGTTTTCGGCATACAAAGAACACAAGCCGTACGTGGTCCATGATTCTTTTGACAAGGATACACAACATCAGTATTTAAATTACCAGTCAAAGCATCAGAGCATTCAGACGCGCTTTTAGTATAATTAACCACATCTAACTCTACATTATGTTTTTTGAGCATAGCAAGATAAGACCGAAAACTGAGATACTTAATTTTATTTGAACTGTGATAGGAAGCGTCCCAAGGATCAAGAGGCGCACAATTTGCACACATGGCATTAGATGTATGGTTACAATATACAGATTTTGGGCGGGTAATTTTCATATCTTCTTCTTTTATAGGTTTCTCTTTTTGTGGTATCACTAAATCATGGATGTAAATTTGGGTGCCTTGCTCAATGCCAAGACTCGAAAACGTTTTTGTTATGTCGAGATACTCGGTGATATTTCCATCGGTTGGTGGATCAAGTGATGCTGTAAATGATGTGCATCCTGTTTTTGTGGTAACTGCTTCTTTTAAAGTTGATTGTGGATCGATCGTAATTCTGAAATGCTGTGTCGGGGTTATCAGACGAATGATCATGGGCAAAATTTATGGACTCGTCAAAATCTGCTAAAAATTATTCCTGAAGAATAATCTATAAATATTAAAAAAATTATAAATTAACAAAAAAGTAGCAAATAATGACTTACTAATATTCTTAAAACATTATAATTAATTTTTTATGATAATATGTGATTTTATTTTTTTAATAAACAAGTTTTATATATGATTTGAATTTTACATTATTCCTAAACATTATAATAATTTTGTATGATAATATGTGATTTTATTTGTTTAATAAACAAGTTTTATATATTAATTCGAATTTTACATTATTCTTAAAACATTTTAAATAATTTTGTATAATAATATGTTCTTTTATTTTTTTTTTAAAAAGCTATTTTGTATAAATTGCAATATGACCTTATTCAGGTATTATAAATGGTTTAAAAAATAATTTTGTATAATAATATGTGATTTTATTTTTTTAATCAACAAGTATTGTATAAGAATTTAAATATGACCTTATTCAGGTATTATAAATGGTTTAAAAAATAATTTTGTATAATAATATGTATTTTTATTTTCTAATACACAGGTTTCCTATATAAATATTCATTATTATTTGAATAATTTTTCGAGTATAAAATGGCGAAAAAAAAATCAATTTACACGTTAATATATAATTATTTCTTTTAAATACAGAAATTGAATGCATAAATCAAGTAATTTCAGCAGTTTATATTATAAAATTAAAGATAATAAACAACAAAATATAATTTTTGAATTATTGGCAATATTGTCGTTCTTATATAATACAACATCGCAAAAAAAAAATGTCTAACCAAATATTAAATTTTAAAGAATATTAATGTACTAATATTACAAACAGTATTGGTAAAGATTTTAATCATTTTAAACACAAAGTTTTTATTAAATTGTAAATTAGTGTTGCACTAAAACCACTATGATTCGTTTTATAAACCCTATAATTTATACGCACAAAATATTTTTCAATATAAAATAATTTTAACTGAATATTCCAACGGTAAATAATAATTCATATACTTTTATACCCGGGCTATAATCAAGAATAAAAAATCCACTTTTTTTTCTTAGAAAAATAAAATCGTTTATACAAATAGAAACAAGGAAACATATAAAAAATAAATTATAGAAAAAAGTGACTTTTATAAGATAATATATTTTTATGCCTTAATCGGTATCATAAATGATAATTATCCTTATTATGTTTTCTTGCTAAAAAAGCATTTATCTATCAAAAAAATAAAGATAATTGTTTATAGAAAAAAAAATAACGACACACTGAAAGAAAAAGACAAATTTCTAATTAAGCAGAAATTTAATATTAGTAATTAATCCAATTAATTCAAAAAATAGAACTGTGTATGTGCATAGCTTATCTGTTAATATATTAAATCAATTGTGTAAAAATTTTCGGATTTTTTTTATTAGTCAAAAACGTTCAACATATTTCTTTAAGAATTTAAAGCATGTATCCTGCAAAAAAAATTCATTTTTTTGCGACGGTTTATTCATAAGTATATGTTACGATTTTTATTTCATAATTTTCTTTGAATACTAATAAATTTTCGTATCTCTTCTCAGATATTTTTGAATGTTCATATATAATCAACATTCAACCATTATACACAATAAAAACAACACAAAATGTTTTTTATTTCCTAAAAAAATAAAAAAAGGTTAGAAAGAGAAATAAATTGCCATTGGTGCACATAAATCATCAAAATCATAGAATTTATGTTTCTAAAGAATAATATCTTATAATTTTTGATTTTAAAACAGTAAAATCGCTGCTAAAAACACGAAGCTTGGGACACAAAGCATGTTACCCCCAAATATACAAACACATTCCTTCATAAATAATTAGAAATTCAAACAAAAAAATATACAAATAAGGATAGAATTCTAACACGTAAATTTCGTTTATTATGTTTAAAATGACAAATATCAGTTGAAATGCTTATTTTAAATCAAAAAAATTTTCAATTTTACTCTGTATCATTCAGTCAAAACTGTATTTTTAACCTATAAAAACAATTGAATGCCATACAAAATCCAATTAATCATCACAATCAATTTGATTCGCAAGTTTTATCAAGAAATAATGTAAAAACTGTGATATATCAAAACAGGGATCTAGTACAAACGTCCACCTTTCCTAAGAGATTTAATTACAATATATATTTTTCCGATATTCAAAAACTTTATTTTTCGGTCAAATTTATTTATCTTCTACATGATTCGCAATAATTCTCCTATGAAAAAAATCGAACTAGCTTTAAGGTGATAATAACCATGTTGGTAGACACTATAGTCTGTTATGCTATCATAATTTATAAAAATTATAAATTAATCTTTTTGCTCACCAGACCATATTAAAATTTACGAACAGTATATTGCTAAAATAGAGATATTGTAAAGAAAATATTTTTAGTGCTAGATACAAGCAGTTAATAATACGTATTTCTACCATCACTAAGACAATAAAACTTTACATAATTGAAATGTATTTATGAGAAAAAATTATAAACTCAGAAACAAAAACTGTAATTAGTATATTTAGTGGGAAATACAGTAAAGTATCAATAATTATAACCTCTAAAATTATTGCTAGCAAGATAATATTTTTTTATTTCTTTATTAAAAAGTTATCCGTTCTTTAAGTATTAAAATTAAGAATTTTCCTTTTCTTATGAAAAATAACATCAAAAGTAAAACAAAAGTTAGGTAAATTATTTGACTATATTATAAAAATAAATCCATTCTAATTTTTTATGCCCGTTATTCGTTATTTTTTTTATTAAACCATATAACCAACAAAATTAAGCTATTTTGGTAATCTAAATCAAATCAATATTTTATTTTTTAAATCATATTTTATCAAATACATCGTCTAACAATTTAAAACTGCAAGTAAAAGTCATAAAAGCTCAACTAGTTAAAAAATCGAAAATATATTAATCATATAAATCTTGCGCATAAAATGTGAGATTCTTCGTTAATTGGTATATTTACGATGTCTTCAGGTAAGAAAACAAATCAATTAATTATATCAATAGAGATATTCGATCATATGGAATTTCGATAATCTTCTCAAAAATTTATAAAAGAAAAATTTTATTTACCATTTTATTCGTTGTGTGCATAACAAGACAATATTTTTTACAAAAAAAAGCAGAATTTCGCTTTTTTCTGTTTTCGATCGTATGGCCTTGATTTTCCCTCGATTATTCATAGGCACTCCTATAAAGACATAAACAAAGAAAATATGTGAGTTACTGTCATATTATTAAAAATTTATTTCTTTTCAAATTATAACTTTTCAAAATATCAGAATAAATTAATATACTTAAAATAAATTTAATACCACATTTAAAATATAAGAATTTACATCTAGTGCATAAGCACCCTCATTTTGTCACTCTTCTATTTTTTTAACCATTCAAATACGTCAAAAAAAATTGCGCGATGTCATCTATGATATTTAAGTTCACTGAATTTTTACAATTAACTTCTACTGCAATATATGATTCACAATTGTTGTCCATATTTTTTGGTGATACAAGTTTTTTTTAGAACATTAGTGATAGTATTTAAAGTTATTATTTTAAGATCGCTAATATAAGCGTTTTTCGAATGTTTAAACTAATAATTTAGACTCAGTGGTCCACTATATAATCTAAATTTATTCATAAAAAATTTTCATTAAAAAACTTCTTCTTGCTGTCATTATGATCATTCTCCCTTTATGATATCCATCTACCTTTATTTCTAATTAAATTTGTTGTAAATATGTATCCACTAACAATTTTTAGAATACCTTCACCTATTTCGTACCAGCCAAATCTTTCTTATAAGTATTACATGGAGTGAAAATATTTAAAATTTTAGATTTGTGTTAATTAGGAAGGATAAAGATCTAATCTGGTCAGTATAGTTTGAAGCAAAAAAATATAATCATAAACTAAGCTGTAAAAAATTTTGGGCATTTAAATATCGGAAAAAGCTTCTAATAAGCGATTTAACTCCTCAAAGCAAATTTCATTTGAAATTTTTTTAGTGCCACATCTATATAAATCATGATGTATTGAGGACCTAATAGATTTGCTGAAAAATAAATGTCAGTAATAATGGAATTTGATAGGAAAGCATAAAAAACAGCTCCTATATTGAAAATAAAAACGCTTGTAAAAGTTATAGTTTGAAATTATACAGAAAAGCGTCATTAAAGTTTTCATTACATACATCATTAAATTACTCCATATAAACTCAAAATATTTACATATTTCTTTCATGGGTCTTTTATATATTGATCCAACTGTTTTAAGTATTATTTAACATTTCTTTTTTAGTATCTATTGCAAAGTTTCTGTTTTTACTCAAAATACTCTATATAAATCAGACTTAGTTATCTATTTTATTTAGCACTGTAATGCTACACAATTATAATTATGACACATGATTATTCAAATTAATCTATTATTTCAAACAAAAAATCAAAAATATATATTATAAATTCATAAAATATATTAATGTGAACCTCTTTTATGTTTAAACTCCACCAGTATATAAAATAAGATGATAAGATACGAAAAATCTTACAAAAAATGTGTGGACACTAAAGATACCCCCCAAAACCATACAAAAATATACATTATTTGATTTTCATCTGTTTAAAATTTATAGATCAAACGGTATTATATTAGACTCTTTATGCATCAAAACTTGTTCAGGCTTAGGTTTATGCGTCAAAAATAAAAATTTCATGATTTTTCACGCTTTCGATGCAATTCATTCATTAATTTTATACTTAGATAATTTTTAATTATGCAAAATATTGTTAAATCTTGTAGCATTTATTTTATACATAAAATCTACGACGATAGTTTCGTTTGAAAATACATTAAGATCGTATATCGTTGAAAATAGAATGATAATGGCCCATACATATTTTTTTTCTTGTATTTACCAATAATTATTTTCTGGTGATACTGTTTCATTTTGAAAACATATTTATATCTTCTTATTTTAGGTATATAATATTTTTAGTCAGTGCTTAAAAACATTTTTTATAATTTTATAGTCTATTCAGAACTTATGCCTTCCGACTACTTTAAACAAGGAAATATAATGTTATGTATTCATAATATTGCGAGCAGATTAAATTTTCTTTGTTTTATGCTCTCGTTATCTATAGTTTTTATTCATAACTAAACGTGTAATTTTATACTTATTAAAAATCGTAACTGCAATCCATTTATATGTCTGAAATATTGCAAATAAAAAACCCCATATACGAATTTGTTTACATTTAACCTTTAGCCACATACATTAGCATATTAAAACTAGCACTAGAGTCATGCTAGTTTTTCGTTTAAAAAACCAAATAAAATTATGTTCTACTGCCTTCAAATTATTCAGGCAAGGTTATACCTTCAAATCATAGTCTTCATAAAGCCATTCGTTTCTAAAAAATATAACAATATTGATTCTTTTTTATAATATATTTTCATGAGGGTCATCTACATATAATAAATCATCTGCTTTTTATTTGTCAAGATTTTCTTTTGCATCAAATTAATTTTTCTGCCCATCTTTGACCCGTGAATCCACCAAATTTAACACAATAAAACATTTTTTACAGATAATTTTTTACTTTTAAACTTTAAAGTATATTTTTATGCTCAGTTTTTTTAAAATCTTACACATAATAAATATCCAAAGTATAAATTAAAATTAAAGCAGGAAGCAGCGTTATATAGTTTTGTTGCGAAGGATAATAATATCGACTATTTACCATAAAAATATTTATAGTATAGATAATAGATAAATTTAAAAATTATGTATAAACAAAATACAAAATCGATTCAACATATTGAAAATTTTGTGATAGAGGACATCACTATAAGCTAAAAAAACATTTTTATATTTTCGCTGTAAGTTAGCACTTTTTTATAAGATATGTATGCATGAATCTCGTAACCTAGAGTATTTAATCAATATGAATTTCCATCGCTGTTTTCTTAATACTTTCAATATAAACAAGAAATAAATAAATATTATTACGAAAGACATTTTATATTATTCATCATAAATATATTGTTTCATATAAATTAAATTTAAAAGATTGTTTTGAGCGTATTTCTTGCTATTTTCATGTGTGATCAACCAAATTTGTTTTTCAAATCTTAAGATCAATGATGTGATATATATTATTTTATAATTTTTACACAATAATCTTATAAATAATTTTTAGGGGTTTTCGCAAAAATAATTATACACTCAACGAAAAATAAAGAACCGGTGTTCTAAAACCGAGTACGTATTATTATCGAAAGATACTGATTTGTAATACACTAATTTAGTGAAAATATACATCGATCTTTATAAATAACAAGACAAACTTCGTAACTAAAACTCGAAGTATATATTTTTTTTACAAACAGTGTGCTTTTAATGAATGAATGAAATCGACAAACGGCGCTATTATCTTTATTTAATGCATAATGAACATAATAGGTTAATATGAACATTTCTTATATATTCTAGTCAATACAGAGAAAACCTTTTGCATTTCTAAACACAAAAAATATTTTATTTCATGGAGTTTGATGTTATACAAATTTCCACAGCATTTCTCTTAAATTTATTTTAAATAATTTTTTTTTGGAATCACTATATTTTTCATAGTTGAGTCAACTGCTTATAAAAACAGGTATTCCATATTTTTTGACTGAAATATACCTTTTTTTAATTTGACTCGTTTCAAAAATGTCATCTAAATCGAAAAAAAGAGTATTTTATGTCTTATAAATATTTTTTAACGCTACCAGATCTAGTTGTAAATAGTATTTTTAGATGGAACATTATTGTCCTTATTCATAGTATCACGGCAATCGTTTTTAACAATATAGTAAGAGTCATTTTTAGTAGGATTCTCAAAATTATTTAGAATATTTTCTTGTGATCTATTAAAGGATTATATAATAAAATCATTTGATGATAGATAAATAGAATGAATATGAAACACTCGTATCGGATGTCGAGTTTATACCGAAAATAATATAAAATGTTTATTGAAAAGATATATAAATATATTTTTATACTAAATGATAAATAAAAAAAAGGCAAATTCTTTATAAGTAGATTTGTAATAAGGGCTATTTTGTCACTTTTAAACAATTTAGTATTTTGGCGTTTATTTTGTTCGCGAAGCATATATTGAGATTAGTAAATTTATTCTTGACTATCTATATTTTTTTTATAATATGACTGTATTTATAAACACTTTCATAAAATTGATCTTGTATATTAAGGGCAGGGAATAGTTTTGCATCAGCCACGCATTAAAACACAGAGAGCGTATGATTATAAATCATAAAAATAAATCACCCTCTTAAAGTCATATAAAATACCATCCATAAAATTATTTTAAGGCATTAAAGTTCCCTTTCGTCTTGTTTTTATATAATTAACACATCTTTATATATAATTCTATATAATTATTATAAGAATAATCTTCTTTCAGGTGGTACGAAGGTGATACCCTTTTCTATATAGGTTTAACTTTCAAATTTAATTACTATTGCCATGATATCAGAATTTTCTTCTTTACAGGATTCATTTGTATTAAAATTTATTCGTATGAATTTTTAAACATACTAATCAATGTATTATATGTCTACATTTTTAAAGTTCTTTATGAAATATGTTTGGCACAAAAAATTATCCTGCATATTAAAACCTTGTTTTTCGAGATTATAAATATAAATTTTCATTCAGTTGAGACATTTTGTAATAGAATCTATTGTGTTTAAATAATGTCTGCACTTACGGCTATGTTGTATTTTTACATCGAATTGCTGTTTTTTTTTAAATATATCCCAAGTAAAAATCAATGAAGGGAAAAGGTTCCTTGTTTTGTAGCGAAGTCAACGCAAAATAGAAAAATTGATTAAGAAGAATATAATAATCGCCTCAAGGCTTTTTTATCACGAGCTGATAATTTGCATTATAAAAATATAATATATTTTAAAATAAGAATATATTACGTTAAAAGAGGCCCATTCTTTCATAAACATGTAGGTTCTTATATAAATAATACATGAATATTATATGTGTCAATTTTTTTTTGTAAAATTATTCTTTTTATTGTGATAAAATCCAAAAAATTTGTGTTCTTGATACGGAAATTAATTAAAATATTTTTGAAAAAATCGTGGAAAAAACACATAAACAGAGCAAAAGATTGATTAATTAAATATTTTTGAAATTTTAAACAACAATTTTACACATTCTATAACTAATTTAGCTTTAATATTCACCTATAAATACAGTTGATGATATCTCACATATATCCAACTATTCTGCAGTAAGGCACATTCAAGAAATTTTATGCATACAATATCTAAATTACAAAGAATAGCAATCATATTTTTCGCCAAATATCATATACTAGATTTTGCGGTAAAAATAATACACCATGTAGTTAGATTTTTTTCAAATATAGAAGTTTATTTTCAGCGACTCTTATATAAGTGATTTAATAAAATTAAATTATAGATCACTCAAATTTAAAAATTTTCCACAAACTCGAAAACCAATAAACATTTTAATAACTCATCTAGGCGTCAAAATTACAAGAGAACCCGCCTTTGAAAAATATAACCAAATTTATAATGTATTAAAAACAATAATGCCTTTATATCTGAAAAGATTCAACTGTAATTACCCTTGAGAATATTAGTCTAGTTGATTTGCTTTTACAATTATATTTGAAATCATTCAACTTAAATTAATGTCAAGAATTATAGTCAGATCAATTTGCTTTTACAATTATATTTATAATTCTTCTGCTTAAATTACTCTTAAGAATTATAGTCTAGTCAATTTGTTTTTACAATTATAAGTCAAAATATACGTTTTCAATTTGAGTATAATTAAGTAATTCAATAGCAAAGACTAAGTTCACTTTTATTATTTTATATATGTATTATGTTTCAGTAAAGGTGCTTTTTATGGTTTTTTTATATTTGGTAATTAAATCGTTTTTCATGATGCCATTCAGGCTTATTAAATAAAATTGATGTCATGTCACGGGTTTATGTATTATTATCAATCAATATAAAAAGAAAATTTTTATTTATCCAAGCAAAATTTTGATTCCAATCGATCAAATTATAAAATCGAGAATTATATTTCATAAATCACTTCCAATGTAAAAAAAATTCATTCTATTAAAAATATTATGCATAGATAAAATTCATAGCCCTGCATCCAATGCTAAATGCATGTATCTTAAAGAAAATAAAATAAATTTTCTTGCGCATTCAGAAAAATATGATTGGATTGTCAAAGGAAGATATAAAAGTGAAAGTCTATTGAAGTTACTCGAACAAAAAAATCGTAAAAAAAAATGTTACAATTTATTCATAGAAAAGCATATAAGCCACCTCATTCTCCATATTTAGTGTAAAAAGTAATTTAAATTTGAATATTACTTTACATACAATGGGAATTTATCTTTATTTGTCGCGATTTCAGTATTTATTGATATCAATAAAACCCGTATATTTTTTCATAAACTGTTTGTTCTTTAAATAAATCTTCATATGTCTTTTAAACCTAAAATTCATGAGTTTATAAGTAAAAATTGAACAAAATGTTTTTTTTAAATATAGGGCTAAGAAAAAATATTTTTATTAAATATTCAAAGAAAAAAGTTTAAAAATTATACCAAAGAAGTTAATATGGAGCTATTTTCAATTTTTATTTTGAATTATTAAAATATTTGATGAAATAAGTTTCTTATTTATCTTTTCGCAGATAAAACAATTCAATCCTTTTAAAATTTAGTTAATTCAATAAAATAGTACGAGCAAAGAAAATATTCAATATAACATACCATTTGATTTCGGATATATTTGAAACTCAATACATGTATCTGCGTCTTATTTCGCAGGGCTCAGTACAATAAATTAAATCCAAATTTTTTACCGTGAATAAACTTAAATAATGATTCTCAGAGAACATCCTTAAAAATACACTAATTTTGCTACATGATGAATTAAAATGCAAAACTTTATCGTTACAAAAGAAAAATATCTGGAAAATAATTTCATATAATTTTTCTTTTATTTGTATGTCATCTATATGAGATAAAGATAATTCTTTTTATAAGCCATAGTTTACATTAGTATTATTATTTGCATTCTATATCATTAATATATCGTCAGAAAATAACTATTCTTTTTCTCATCATTTCAGAAAATGGTTTATTTATGGCGAACTTATTTAAGATCATATCTCCACACCCTTATCCGTATTTCTTGAAATAATAGATTCAGAAATTATTTTTACTGTGAATTCAAATATTTTAAAATGATAAAATGTATAAATATACGGTTTACTGTCTGTATCGTAATAAATACAGTCAAATATGATAAATTAACATTATCTTGTTTATATAATTTATCGTCCGAATATTTATATCCGATGCCTTTTTGAAGCTAAAAATAACCATATTTTTATAGATTGTGTGCCAAATTATATCATATCTTTTTTTCGATTCGCAACGTATATTTTTTTTGCCGTCTTTTGGATTTTAATGATGCTTTATTCTTTTAAGACACTAAATATGCCGGATACATTTAGCAGCAGTTTTTAAATGTGCGAAAATGACAAAAAATAAGATTTAATATATTCTATGATATTTTAAATAAATAGTTGAATTAGTTTCTATTTTTACGCGCATCCTTTTTATGGTTTTTGAATCATAAATGGGTGAATTTCCGGACTTTCGATATTATGCTATATTTGTTCATATATTGAATATTATGCTGTTTTTTGTTACGTATTCTACTATATTAATAAATAAATATGTTATAAGATCTAAAAATATAGCAATCACATAAAATTTGGCTTTGAAGAAGAAAAAATACTTATATAAGCACAAAAGCAATGCAGCATACATATGATTTGCAATTAATTATTTTTATATTCGGGCTTTACAATAATAGATCTTGAACATTTATTAGGATGAATTTATATTGAGGTAATATAGATAGCGCAAGAGATTAAATTTATTTTTAGTTGATAGAAAATTCATTTGAGTAGACTATTTATGTTGTGAGATAAATAAAAATAAGTAAGTTTGAAATATTTTTATCATATATAAATTTTCGTTTTATTTTTATCTTTAAAGTTTTATTTTATAAGGTGATATGGCAAAAAAAACCTATCGATCATCAAAAATATGAAAGAGTAAATAAAAAAATGACATAATTTTCGCTAAATATATTAAATAAAAGCACTTGTGCGATTTTTGCTTAAAATTTAGCAGGAATAAAGCCCACATTCTACGCGGCACTAATATACAACAAATAAATTGGTACCACCAAATTTTAATAAAAATTACTTAGAATTCTAAAAAAAATATGAATGGTATAACTGGAGAAATAACTTTTAAACTGTAATTTAATGATTTATTATAGTCACTACATGGGCTAAGTTCAGTATAGGGTAGATATTTTAATTCATATAAAATAAATTGTACAACATTTTTTTATTAAACGTTATATGTGCTTAGATAATGGAAGATAATAAGTTTTAATTTCTTTACATTCTAATTTTGTAGTATAATTATAATTATAAATATGATTGAAGACATATATTAATTCAAACAAATATAAATTTCTTTTTTTACTTTAGAAAATGTGTTTGAAGGCAGCTTTGGCATTCTTTGAACTGATCCTTTTGCTTCAATTCGTTTTATGACGAGAATTGTATATATTTAATGTATTTTTTATATTTAAATATATAAGATGACCACGAAAAAGCGTCGGCTAGGAGTTATCAACAGTATAAAAAAAAAGAAAAAATAACACACTCGAAGTATGCGGTTGTATTCACTTGGGAAAAGATCAAGTAATTTCAAAAGAAAATGCAACTTAAAATAACAAATCTATTATTTAAGAACAATTTAATATGCATTCAAACTGTGGGTGCAACTCAAGGATGATAGAATATCTTATCTCTTACTATATTATTAGTAAATAGAGATCGGTGTATTTACAGACCAATTTCTTCCATTCGAATTATTAGCGGGTTAATCTATTTATATCAGAAAATATAGTTTTCTTTTTAGACTTCTATTAACATACGGATTTATGCATACAAATTTAAGTACACCCCAATGAACTTAAAAGGGACATCGAAGAAAATCAATTTCTCAGATACAGGAATCAGAATTAGAATTATAAGAGCTCTTTCAGATATAAAACCATTTGGAATGTATAAACACTTTCAAATGATACGCATTTTAAGATCGATGAAAAAACCAAATATTATAACAAATGAAAGCATATGGCAGTTTTTGGATGAAAATTTTGATGAAAATAAATATACAACGGCGGAATATGAAGAAAAAAGAATATCATTTGATGATATTTTTAACAGATAGCTCATAATTATGTCTGTAAAAATATCAGAAACAAAGATATATTGTTAGATCAATATATGATTTTAAGAACTGTATAAAATATAAATAACAATTAATAATATCATTTAACTACATAAATAATAAATTATACGATATTTTATTTTAAATTGATACTTTATTTTATCAAGCCTTTTTTTAAAAAAATTCATCCTAAATCTACCTAATAATATTACATTATCTTATTTATAGTCTAAAAAAGTTTTATAAGTTTATTGAATTCTAATTATAAACATTCGGATCATAGGTAATAGCAAACCCTATTAAATAAAAGCTATAAATAAATTCATTGAAAATGAATGAAGCCTACAACACTAACGGTACGCATTTTGTGAAATGCAAAATTTATTTTTATCACACTTAAATTTTCACATGTCACAAGATCAGAGAATGATGCTACACGTTTAAATGAATACCTTAATATTAAAAAATAAAATAATTAATATAAGTATTTGATAAAATAATCGAGATATTATCCAAATTAGGTTTTAATAATCATAAAAGTTATCCGATAAAAAACAATATTTCCCCTCGTTCATTATATTTTATACATGAATGACTTTATACAACACTAGCAGCCTTCAATCAAGTTGATATGAATTTCCTTTCTCGAATCACATATAAAACGTGATTAATAATTATATGGCAGAGTCTAATTTACACCTATAATTTAAATAATAGAAAAACATGATCATTTTACAAAAAAAAAATTATTCTTCTTTTATCTTCATTTTACCTAATAAAAAAAGGAATTTATTCATTTTCGTCCCCCAAACAGCTTCAATTATCCGAAATCTCTCAGCTCAATGTCCCCGATTGTATTTAAATTGATCAAATTCTATGTCTTTCGCCTCTACTGTTTTTTTATCACAAATATATTTATTCCCAAAAAAAAATTATTTCCACCCGGTTTTGCATTTCATTCTTCTTATTTTTTTCTTAAGAAATTCCTAGGGTCACACTACTATTGGGTTTTTGTCTCCAGAAAAATCCATTTATGTAGCTTGAATGTTTCTTTTGATTTTAAATCGGATTCGTTAAGACATAAAGAATTGAATGTTACAGATGTTCATCCGCAACCTCGCCTCATACACTTATCTTTTTAAAAAATCTTTTAGGGTGTAAATACCAAAAAAAAATATTTGCGTTTCATATGTTAAATTGCAACTGTAATCATTGCTTCATATATATCGAGAAGTTTTGGCCTATTTTTATTCTTTATCATGATTTTAAAAAGTTATAGGATGGAATCGTTAGGCTAAAATGAAATATCATAAGAATGGTTGTAAATATTATAGAATAGACTTTCAATTCGGTTCCGCTTGTATTTTTTCCCGATCTTTACTTCCATCTTATTTTAAAATATTTCTTGGCTTTTTTTGAGTCTAAATTAACGAAGTTAACAGAATTAAAAATTGTTATTAATAATGAAGAGAGTAAAATAAAATATTTCAAAAGTATAAAAAGTTATAACACAAAAAAAGTAAGAATTGTTGCTGAATGGCTAATATTTATGGTGTTCAAAACTAATATAGATGTGGTAACAAAGAATAAAGCCAAAGAATAAATTTATCATATTTTAAAATGATTTTATAAATATAAAAATACAATTATCAAACTATTAACTGTAATTATCTCGCTCTAAAAAACGCCGTTATAAAGAATAGTTGAAAAGGCTGGTGTTTTGAAAATAATTGCCAGTAAATAGTTAAGAGTTCCTAGAATAATATGTTCAAACAAAATGGCCTTTAGAAATATGAAAAAGCGGGCTAGGTGGGATTTTAAAAGTTAATAAAACAAAATTTGGCAGAAAAAAATACAATAGGGGACGCAAAGTCGAAAATTGGGGTGTATTGCGGTTTAAAATAACTCCCTAAAAATCTTTATTTTGTAATGTAGTAAGAGAAACGCTTATAACAAAAAAAATGGAGAAAAACATCGACAAAGGCTCTATCATCTATACTTCTTATATTAAAAGTATATCAAAAAGATTCTTAGCATGCACGAACTAGAATATAAACTTGTGGATAATAAGAACAAATTCAAAGATTCCAATGCAGATTTTCACACAAACGGGAAAGTGCGAAAATAATTTATTTAAAATGTGCGATTCTATCAGTAATAAAACAAAAAAAGAAATTAAAATATAACCAGATTACCTTTTTAAAAAGATTACTGCTGCATTAATGTCTTGAATTCATGTATTGGATATTTTGTGCAATTATTCTCATTTAAATAGAAAAATTATTATATTTTTTTTTGAAAAGCTCGTTCATGCAAATTTTATAAATTTATAAACATACGAAAGATAAGTATTAGCAATACTATTTTGGTTTCGTTAATTCTTACTATTTAGACACTTAAGTACATAATAGCCAGAAATCAAATTAAATATAAAATATATTTAAATATTCGATTTTAAGTGTAAAAAGAGCAACACAATTTTTTTTTATAATCTGTATAATATTTTATATATGAAAAAAATAGATATTTTTGATGCTATGTACGCGTTTAATAGATTTTTAGAAATAATAGCAAAAAATAGGACGATCATCGTTTTCTTTTGTAATCTGTGCTTTTAAGTATTATAATTACATAGAAATTTTATTTCTACGTTTTCAATTTAATCGTATAATCTTTCAAGTACATCTTACATTTTATCTGTATTTTTTTTAAGTATGGAATAATTTTTATTTTTTGACCCTATAACTATCTAAATAGCTACTTTGGGACCTAGTATAAATATGTAGAAACATAAAATATAACTTCTATTTGGTTTTTTCTGCAAAGTTGATTAGCAAAGATATAAAATAGACTCGAGCCTTTTTTGATTTAGAGTTAAAAAACACTTTAATTTATACATTATCGATCTTTATTTATGAGCATATAAATATTTTGTTTATTATAATTTATCAATATTTAATGTACATGTAATTTAGTGAATTCAATGATAGTTAAATTATTTTAAAAACATAAAACAGGGGGTGATTATAAGCTAATACAGTGCAGATTTAAAAGATTTGTTTAAAGGCACTTATTATTTTATGAAAAAATTTCGGATCGGGCTTTCAAAAAAGTTGAAAAGAAAGGTTTTTTATTATTTATACACCATATCCTTTTATCAACAAATTTTTGTCTTTTAAATTTACTAAAAGTTATTTATGTGCATATAGATTTATTTCGATGTTTTTTAAGAATATGGACGCTGAATAGCGCAATTCTAGAAGCCACTACTATACAAAATAGCTTTATGATATATATAAACAGATTACAAATATTCAAACTATATGGGCATTTAGCATACAAGATACTGAAGTTATCATTTAATTATAAAATTTTATCCTTGACATATCTTGTAGGAACTATGAGAAGATACTTAAAAAAGCCTCTTTTTTCTATCGCAAAAACTCAAATGGATCGTTTATATAGTACAATACTAAATAATATAAATTTAAGCATGAAAACGATATAAGTAAAATTTTAAATAACATGTAATTATATAAGACAGCGAGAAAAATAAATTTCAAAATGGTCGGTATCTATACATATTTCGGTAGTGCTGCAAACAATTAAAGTTATACAATAAAAAAAAAATTCAAAATAAATGTGATAAGTATTCTTTTTTTAATTTCGGAAACATTCAGTCAGATACATATACCAAAAAAAGTAAATATTTCATTACAATGAGACCGAAATGAACTCTTGAAAATGACAATTATTGTCAACTCATATAAGTTTTTTTTGCAAATTACGGCAAAAAAATTTTGAATTTCATTTATATGAATTTTAAATATCGAGAAATACCACATATTTCATCACACAAAAATAATGCATACTTTATATCTTAAAATAAAAACTAATTATAAATCCTACGGATAACAAAAATTTTCTCCCTATATTATTTGAATATATTCTGTCTTTCTTATTCTTATATGGCATTTACCTTAATGACTTTAAACGAATCTAAATTTTTTTATGGTCAAATAAAAAAATACGCATTGATTTAGTCATATAAAAGCAAGAGAAATCTAAACAAATAAAAATTTTCCTAAATATTTTGTAATAATTTGAATTTTTTATTTTCACTGCAAGATTTAATTTTCAATAATTGTTGGATTTTCATTCTTTTGCACGAAAGAAAATGACCAAAAAAAATATATGTGATTAAAGCCTTATTTTGATATTAATTAGCTTTTTAATATGTCATTTAGAGACATGCACGTGTAAATTCAAATCAAAACATGAATGTGAATATTTTACTTTTAATATTCTTTTCTTATTCAATATTATGCGAGCAAAATATAATAAGTAGGGCAATTACACGTATAATTTCGTAACTATTGTGCAAATTGAAAAATTATTTCAATTGTGATAAATATTTTTATAATACGCCAAGTAAACGATAAAAGAAGAAATAAAAACGAATGAATAGAGTTAAATTATATCAAAAAGACATTTATTATTATTTTTCAACAATAATCATATTCAAACCACAATCATAGAAATATAAGAAAGCAGTTTTGATGATTTATTTCACGAACATGTTTATAAAAATATAAATAATATATTAGGGAACATAATGGAATCTTATTGCTTATAAAAGACATGGGTTTGTAAATATAAAAGTAAATTTATATTTTTTGAAATCATGGGGAGCATAAAAATATCTAAAATTACGTACATTGCTTTATTAATGCAAAATGCGAACAAAATATAGCTTGTTTTACAGATAACTGGTATCGGTTTTAATAATCGAGAAATCATAAAATTAAAGATTTTAATTTCTATATAATCTTTTAACGTTAAAATATTTATATGGTAAACGTGATTTACAAGAAAAGAAACATTTTATATACTATTTATTAAAGTATATAAACGAAATTCTAAGCTAATTACTGGTTAGCATGTTTATTGAAATAAAAAAATTGAAAAAACCCCATGTAACCCATAAAAGCCGAACTCTTGGGAGAAGCCAATATCAAATACAAAATTTCAATTTAATTATTCATGATTTTTATTGTAAACCAATTTAATATAGCAAAATTTACATATTCTAAATAAAACATTATAATTTGTGAAAATAGTGTTTTTTATAGCAAGATTATCATATAAATGTATTAAAATAATTTACGTCGCTTTACATGTTTTTCTAAATAGCTCAGTAATTAATAATAAAAGAAGGTCAATCCAAAAAGTCCTAGTGATTTATAGGGAATGAATATCTGTAAATTTAACCTTTTGACATGCATTTCTGTTGAGAAGACAACAATTATCGATGATGAAGTGTAAATTTCAATATAAATATCAAATACTATAAAACACCGGTTCATGGTACAAACCCGGTATATTATTATAGATTAATTTGACGAAAAAATAACGCTTAGATAGCTCATAGATTCGAGTTCGGAATTTAGTTGAAAAAATTAAAATCAAATTATCTTTTATAAAAATACAAGATTAATATAAAGAAAGAATTCAGTGGTAACAGGTTTAATATTTCGTCGTTATAAAAATAATTCAAAATGTTAAAAAATAGACAATTAGAGATGTTCCCGGTTAAAGACAAACATGAGTAGAGCTAAATATCTTTCTAAATTTAGATTTAAGAAAAACATTGTAAAGGATTTTATGATAATGCCGTCATACATATATATTCTTTTTTGATATTTATTCAAAATAAGAAAGCTTTCCAAAATAAAAATATAAATGTCATATATAATGATTTTAGAGTACTCAGGGAATAGTTTAAATGGCGATGAATCTCAGTGAAGAATTCAGAAAATAAACGTAAAAAAATTAATATATATTAAGGTGAATATAATAATATATTAAATACACTAGTATTTCGAGTTATTTTCCATAAAACAAAAAACAGTGCTAGAGAGATATTAAACACTAAAAACACTTAATGGTATATTATACATATAATATTTATCATATATATGGTTTTTTCTTTCACTGTTGCCATACAGACTGTATCATCAGTATAAAGTTATAAATATCATTAGTGCATGTAGCACACAAGCAATTGGATCATTTCAGAAACAAAATCTAGGTGAAAATATTATTATAGACAACTCACTATAAGAGAAATTGATTATAATTTAAGGATTGCCAGAAATTTTTGTGCGTATTTTTAATTAAATTAAGTGACTAAGGGCGGTAAAATCGTATCACATATATTAATATCAGCATATTTATTCTTATTGTAATTTTTAAATATAAATTTTTTGTTAATTTTAAGGTTTATTATAACAATAATCTTGGTTTATGTACCTTCCTACGACACGTTTTGCATATTTTAATTGCCCTTCATAAATAGTGCTTTTAATATTTTATTTTATGCCTTTTTTTATTTGTTATGTTCCTTATAATTTCAATTGATTTTTTTATATCTAATTAATTAAAAAGTACTAGATTTTGAATTCCCAGATAAAATTTATAAACTACATCTAAATTCCAGAAATGAAAACTTTAGATGAATAAAACACGAATTTAATATACTCTATTATATTTTTAATAGTCTCTAGGAACTCTATAAAGTTTTAGTTAAACAAATAAAAAATCAGAAATGAAATTCGTTCAAAACAACAGGCTAAATATACGCGATTTTCACATAAAAGTTAAAGATCACGAATTTTTTGATTTATCTATGTAAAAACACATATTAAGTATATTTTTTTATTAACATAAGATAAGTTCTCACAATGTCTTTTTTCCCGATATAATTTCTCTAGCTTCTTGTGAAATCGTAATATGTTTGCATAAATCAAATAATTTGATTGAATTATGGTCATAATGAGACTTTAATACATACATAAACAATTTAATCTATATAAGATAGATATACAGGGTTTTAAAGTGTGAGACATTAAGACATCCCAGAAATATAAGAAAAAAATTGGAGCAAAATAGTAAAAAAAGGTATCTACTGTAAGATAGTGTTATGAAAACTTTCACAAAGACGCAAAACTATATATTAATATTATTATTTTTGAAGGAGTCAAATTTCTGTATAATGCAGGTGGCGTAAAACACAGGCAATGTAACTATTGAAAAATAGTTTTGTATTCATGATAATTGGGTTTTATCTAGTATATAATACAAAATATATTAAATTATTAATTTCACCTTGAGTTTTTAAGCAATAATTTTTGAAAAAAGATATTTTAAATAAATATAATAAATTTTAAAAATCTTATAAAGATGACTAAAACAAAAGATAAAATGTGAACTAATTTAAATGAATAATTATACGGGAAAATATATGGATTTTACGCAAAAATTATCTATCTTGGATGCTGAAATTAGAATAAAATTCAAGCGAAGAAATCTATAATCGAAATATTAAATTTTTATACGTTTTAGTACAAAAAAATACTATGTTCTTCTAAAAACAAACCACAGAAGTATTAAATGCAAAATTATGCATATTTAATTCTTCTAAACACCAAGATGGGGTTTAAATTTAAATAAATAACCGCTAAAAGTCAATCTAAAAAGAGAAAAAAATCCACCATATACACGAATTCAATAAAAGATATAAAAAAAACTTAAACATCATTGGGTGCATTAAAACAATGTATATCCTTATTTTAAAAAAATATCTTAGGAAATGATTGTAAAAGATGAGTTTATACTGGTAAGTTGAGGATACACAAAAATATGATATAAAAAAACCAAAATAGAACATATTGAAATAGTAAAAATTTGAAAATTTACATTCTTTTTCTCAAGGATTAAAAAAAATATCACAAGTATTCAATCTTAATGTAATTATAAAAAAAGTCATTAAATCATAATAAAAAAACATACTTTAATTTTTATAATATAAATAACTGTTAATTTAGACTTATAATTTTTTACATGCGTGTTGAAAAATTGCTTATTATAAGAATTTTTTTGATTCTCCATTTATAACTCATGTTTTTAGATTTGAAATCGGGTTCTAGGATTAAATATATGCCTGCATTATCATTTATGTATAAAGTTTGTATATTCGGTCAATTTTTTTCTACATTTTATTTTGTTAAATACTATTGGTAATTTTTTAATTTTCTTTATATGATGCATTCGAAGCGTATTTGCAGTAGTACCTCTAAAAAACGAGTTTAGCACACTAGATCTTAAATATATATTATATTTTTTCTTTTTTTATTTATTAACACAATTATAATAGTTACTTGACATGATCTATCAATGTAGAGTTATATATCTTTAAAATGCAACTATATTCCTTTTTTTTCTTAAATTTTTTTTATATTCTTTTGACTTTTGGATTTATAGATGCAGTTTTTCTATCTTTTTACATGATCTATTATATGGCAAATATATTTTGATAATAAATAAGCTCTTTACCGATTATGTCTTTAAGATTTTTTTATAGCTTTTTCCCATTTGTATTATTGTAGGCGATTTTTGTATATTTTTTAGCCTTACTATTCAATGGATAATATATATTTGATTATAAATAAGCTTTTTTATTGATTTTACCTTATTCATATAAAATTCGGTTATATTATAACATTTTTCTTACAAAGCTTTAGTGGATTATTTTGTAACAAAATGATTTCCTATATTTCCAAAAATTTAATCTTCTAACATAGTGTATAGTTTTTTATTCATATATTTTATTTAAACAATCCAAATTGTATTTATCTAAATAAAATAATTTAAGTTTCCAAATTCTTTGATATTTTTACAGAGAAATTATATTTTTAGGATAATGTGCATATAAATTACGGTTTGATATTCTATTCGCAAAAACATACAAGGAACAAATATTTATTATTTTTTATTGCTGTTATCTTACGCTGCAATAAAGTTTTGAAGGTTCTATAAATAAACGCACATAAATTGAATAAATTAACAATATATATTTTTGGTTCCAACTACGAAATTTATGGTAGAACAAAATTTATTTGTAATTAGAAAACTAATATAATTGCTTAAAAGTTCTCTGTATAGTGGTTTTTAGTAAAAAGACCTATAAAAAATAACAGAAGATCCCAAACACATTCTTGTAGAGAGATATTTGAATATGCTCATGCGTAAAACGATGAAAATCATAAATTACATAGCAGGAAACTTAAGTAGAATAGAATTAAAAAAACAAGATTTTTAATATAAAAAAATCCTTTTTTGCCATTAAATTTTAAGTAATGCCATAAATATATAATTTTTATTGCTGTCTATCAATACAAAAAAAGCATCAAAGAAAATTAAATTATGATAAAAAAATCGCAGATTATATGCTCATTCTAAAACGCGTACTGTGATTTAAAAAAAAAATTAGTGCATTTAAATACGGAGTTTACTATATTTTCTCTCGCAGTGATAAAAATAAAAGTTTTTTTATATAATTTTTAGCATAATTTTTTTTTAAGAAAACTGTCTGAGATAGCTTTCTAATGTGAAAGTTGTTGCCAATAAATGTGATTTTGACTTTTATAAAATCAAAAATAAATGTAAAGCTATCCACATAAATATAATCAAAATAAACTTATAATAGAGAGAATAAAATATGGCATAAAAAAACATTTAGAGATCTCGGAGAAATTTGCGGTATATATTTTTTTCTAAAAAAAATAGTAACTATTTAATATGAAAATATAGCATACATTTACTTTGGTCTAAAAAAATCAGATTGAGATCATTATATAAGTCAAATATAAGACTATAATTTTTTTTATAGGAATAAATTTTAAATTATATCAGGGTCTTTATTCATATCATTGAGTCTACAAAAAAAACCATGATAATTTAGTAAAAATAAAAGTCTTGAAATGATATGCAAAATTTTAATAAACGAACGATGAAATTTAAGCTTAAGTTTTGTGTAAAAAAATTCACAGCACAACATAACCAACCATATATAATATATACTAAACATCATCTATTTTTAATTTGTACTTGGAGTGAAAATATTTTCAAATCGCATGTTATTTATATTACAAAGTAAAATTCCATAAACGTTTTTTTTATTACTATTTTTTTATTCATATAACACAAATCATAGTATCAGTATACACAAATAAATTCTTGCATAAATCAACGAGAAAACAAAACAACTAAGAACCCATATAGATTTAAAAACGAAATTTATATAAAAATACAACTTTAAAATAAAAACATTTATATCTTACATTTTTTTTCTTCATGTCAAAATTATCTAAAAATTACATCCATTTATGGTCTATAGGATATTTGAAAGATATTTTTAGAAGAAATAACGAATGTCTGATTGATTTTTTTGGTATAAAGATGAATAAAATTGTGAAAATAATGAAATTGTTTCAAAAATGCTTTCTATTCGTATCTTTCTTATTTTATATTTTATTATTGTTTCAAAATCTAATATCAGGGGGGAATGCAATGAGTGATCGTTCAGAAGGTAGTAATTACCAAGAGGTGGCTGTTAAAGGTTACATGGCGAATAGCTCGGATTGCTTATTAAAAAATTTTACGTATCCATTTCCCGAAAATATGAAGACAAAGAAAAAAGAAAATATTGATGAAAAGATTGGAATTGATGCGTCACTGAAAAAAATTGGAAAAGTAGCTCGTATTTTGCCTGAAAATTCAGTAAAAATTATACATCCAGATGCGGGATTTGGCTCATTTTCTGCCCGAGATATTATTTTTCCAAAAAAATTCAATATAAAACATAAAAGACTTAATTGTCAGAAATATATACAAATTAATCACATTAGCATGTCTGAAAGATTGGGATTTCCTGAAAACACTGTCTTTAATCCTTTATATGAGAACAACACAGGAAACGGACTTGATGATTTATTTTACGATGATGTTTATGAAAATATAAATAATATATCAACAATTGTGTGGGAATCGATTTGTTCAAGCGAGCCGAAATTTGAAGACTGTGTCAGCAATACTGAATTATATTTCAAACATGGTGGAATGAAAAATATATTCAATTTTATTCACTGTTGTAATCTTGCGGTAAAATCACCAGATGAACGCCTTTTCTGCAAGAACTTTGAATTTTGTCTGACAAAGCCTCGACAACATACGCTTGAGAGGTATTATTATATTTCAATGCCTATGGCTAATTTTACTTCTCTTTTTAACGACCCCTTTTTTCTTTAAATAAACTAATTTTTTTTTCCTTTTAATGTAGAATAGTTTTTATGAACATATTTCTATTACTTTTGATTTTTAAAAGGTTTTTTTTCTATATAGAAGAAAGTATATATTATTTTAATACTAAGAGAACATTATTTTATATTGATTGTCTCTTTCTGTTTATATTTTATTTGTCTCGGGATCTCTAATTTTCTTCTTTAAATTATAAATTCTTGATTCAAAACATTTGAAAATTAACTTATAAATTTTTTTTATAATTTTATAAAATTCGGTATCTTTCTACACACAATATTAAATTATACACTTTCAGCGATGAAACAAAGGCAGTAAAAACAATATGAATGTTCTATATTTCAAATTTTTTTAATGAAAACAAAGACTATATAGAAATAACTGTGTTATCAAAATTAAAATACCAAGATGACTTTATGTGAGTTTAATTAATGAAAATATGAAATTATAATTGGTTGTTGATTCCCATATATCGAGTGTAAATCCTCCACCCGAATGCAATCATAATTTAGAAAACGAAAAATATTATATGGGGTAATGTCTAAATTTAAAAAAAGAGACAAACATTACTTGTGTTTTATTTTATTTTCTGTGTGTATAAGCCTCAAAAAAATATAATGTATAGACGATCACAAAATTATCTTTTAGTTTAGTTAACAATCAATGAAAAATTCGAGAAAAAAAATAATATAAGTAAGCAGTCTATGCAAAAAAAAGTTTATTATAAACTATTAACGCAATAATATAGGCATTTGCAACATTGTAAAATAAAAAAATAGGGGTCTGGATAAAATTACACATATTCTGAGAATATAGCGTGTTGAATAGTAGAAATCGAAGAGAATAGCTCAAAGTTATTATAATAATATAAAATTATATATTTTCAATTTTTAAATACTTCTATTTGTAGCATATCTTTTAGTAATTCTTGTTTAATATTGAATTCGGCAAAACCCTCAACTTCTATGAAATAAGATAATTTATATAACAATTTTTTTTCGGGTGTTTATATTAGAGAGGAATCTTAAAACTATTATATACACTTATCAATACATTTTTTAAACGGCGAGGGCACCTTTCTATGCTACTCACACATCTAGATGAAATATATAACAAATATAAATTTTTCGTAGCCTTTAAAGTTTAAGAATCCAAATTATAGACTTTTTAACCACGTCTACCCTCTATTTTTGCCTTTTTTTACTGAGAAAATTGTATATTCAAATCATATTGCGCCAAATATAAGTGTGACCTACGATCAGATAAGTGCTTTTTTATAAATACTTCATTTAAAAAAAATAAGAAATAAATTTGCTTAAGAATTGAAAGATAGTTTTAAACAAATGTTCTTATTTATAAAGAGAATTTTCCGAAACACAAAAATTTTTTTCAAATCAAACATCTTAATATAATAAAAAAAAAGTAATCTTCGCGTTTTTGGCATTTTTACATGGTTATAATTTGAGAATGTTAGATTTTCTGTCGACTTAACTCGGCAATATTTAAAACAATTTTCATATTTAGAATGCTGAAAATACCGATAGTCCTCCATATATTTTGAACTGTAACACCATTTACACTGCATAATAGAAATAAATTTGCTTTGGCAATATTATGGTTCTATTATAGGTCTTCAAACAAAAAAAATGAATTCGTAAGTGTGCTTCTATTTATATGTTTGCCTATAAGTTTTGTGTTTTTAAAATAAAAGACTAGGCGGAAAAATATAACTAGAATGTATTTTCAATTCTGTAATATTAATTAATTTATTTTTATTTTAGTTAAAACCGACAAATGCTATGAATTTAATTATAAACCATTAAAATTTCATCTTACGCAGAATAAAAAAATATAATTTTTTATCCGAAAATACATTTTTATAAGTTTATCTGGATAAAACACATTCAATATTTTTCGGAGTATAAATAAATATTTTAGTAATAGCTAGCCAAAGCTTCATATAATTTTCTTTAAGTCATTTGTACTGTGCTCGCTTGTGATTCTATGTTTTTTCCTCCCAAGTGATAATTTTTTTATCCTAGTCGAAAAGTCTAGAAAAAATCATTTGTAAGAATTCAAAGGTTTCTACGCTTCAGTGGTGCAAATATTCGTTCACTGATTTTTATGATTTAAGGTCTGAATAAAACCCATATAATTGTTTTTCAAATAACAAACTATTAATGAGTGCTATCTAGCTGCAAGGACATCAGTTAAAATTTGTAGAATACAGGGAAAACAAAAAAAATACATTTGATTGCGTCACAGAAATAAATTTACTCGATTTAAAAAAAATAACGATAAAAAAAATTATATGTACGAATGTTTCTAGATCGTGGTCTGATTTAATTATAGAACTAAAATCGTTTAACTTTTTTGTATTTCTATTATACGCATGTCCTATACCATCAATCTATAGAAATAGGAACAAAATAACAAGAAATAGGATTAAATATACATTTAACATGGGATGTTTTCAATTATTCAGACAAAGATAGCCGGAAAATTTAGCTATAGGCAAAACTATTAATCTGCATGATATCTCAAATATTTATAGCATACATTCTTATGTTTATATAATAGTTTTTTATAATACAATTATTTGATTGTTCCATTTCATTTAATTATTTATTACTTTATCAAATATGTTTGATATAATACATTCTCTAAATTTTTCTATCTTTTGGATGTGAATATGTAGGCATAAAAAAATGTTTGTCTTGTTCTAAAAATGCTGATATAAAAATTAAATTTTTTTTTGATCTAAAAAATTATGTTGAACGCATAATGTTTATTTTTAATCTATATGTTGTCTATTAGATGATTTCATATTTTTTTGTGTTAAATTGTGGGGAAAGTCCGTTTAAATTGAGATACTTAATATATTTGATAAATAAAAGACAGCGAACTATTTAAGCATAATTTTATACAAAAAATTTTGCATCATTTCATTTTTTTGAATAAGCTTAAATGGGATTTAATTGATAATATTAAGGTAAGGAAGTTATAGAACTAATAAAATATCAAAGATGCACAACTAAAAACAGTTTATTTTCTTGTTAATAGATATATACTTCCATTTTTTTATAGATAGAGGAAGGAATAAAAATAAAAAACGAAGAAAACCGCTTAAAATTAACCAAACTATTGATTAAATCATAAAAAACAAAAAGGCATTATATAATAAACATTTATATAAGAAGATTTTTTAGAGGGTTTAAATTCATTTGATATTTTTAAACGGCCTATTTGAACATAGTAGCCATATAACTTATCCCCGTCGACAATATTATAGATAAAATGTGTCCAAAAATAATTAATAATAGAATTACTCGAAATACAGTATTAGAATAGCATGTATTATTACATATAATATATTATAAGTTTATTTTTTGTTGTTTAACAAAATAAGGGCGACGTTTCGATAATATATTAAAATAGATTTATCATATACATGAATTCGCTTGATTTTATATACGGCAGCACTCTAAAAAATATATATCGTAATAATCATTTTTTTAACAGCTTTTTTGTCTGTATATATAACTATGATAATCTCATCTTCGATATTTAAAATTAATTTTTTATGCGAATGTTCTAATATTCGTTTAGTGTAAAAAAATGATAAAAAGTTAACATAAAAAATTTTATGTTGGTTGTTTTGGTTTCAAAATTATAACAAATCTATTTATATTCAAATAATTTAAATTTATTATTTATGGGTTATGTTTCTTACTATCAATACAGTCATTGAGACATATTAAGCACATCGGGAACTTTAGACAAGTCCTATATAAATCTTCTGATGACACTCCGAATCTATCATCATCAAACACTCCTCTTCTTCTAGTTGAGATGTGTTCAAGTATATTGAAAGTGAGATATCTGTATGTATGCTTCTATTTCATATGAGATTTTTAACTCCTTAAAAATAGTGCATATAAATTTAATAAAGACCTGAGAAACTCTCTACTTTTGGCATCAATGTCAAGCAATAAAAAAATTCGTTAGGGTACAAATTAGCACTCTTCCTTGAAAAATCATTTTTTTTAAAAATATTTATTTTCATAATACATTCAGTGTTGATTTCAAATGGCAAAGAAACCGCGGCACTAACACAGGAAAAAAAGTATTGGTTCGAAAATATATGGTTTGAATAAATATCCTAATTAACTTTATTATGTGCCTTTTAGGAACTATAGTGTTAATTTTCACTTTGAAATATGCTGATATAAAGGGATGTTTTGTTTTCAATTTACAAGTTGAGTCATTGAAAAGATCAAGAACTTTCTATTTCCAAATATTTTACAGCATCGTTGGCGAATAAATTCGGAATAATTATACAACATAGTGCTCAACTGACAATATCTTTAGCTAATAATGCATTATTTAGTTTATAAAAAACAATTTATTTACAAAAAAGCTCCTAATATAATCAATTTTCAGTGGTCTATTTTAAAGTATATAACGCGCGATTATTGAAATTTTCTGCGTAAATTAATGAAAAAATTTAGAATTTAAAATGGCACGAACACAGCCACAATAAACGTCGTTCTCGTGATTTTTACATCGTGGTGTTTAATGCGAGAAAAAGAGAATGGGCACAATTTGTTATGTCAGAAAGTGCTTGCTCATTTAATTGCATTATAAAAACAAATTATTATATTACAAAATCGAAATTTAGTACAGAGAAAACTTGATCTATGTTTAAGAACGCAGCGTTTTATAAGTATTTATCGTAAACAGAGTAAGATGTTCAAATAAACAAAACCCAAATGCCATCAAAACAGGTTTGATCATAAATAAAAAGCTTATTAGCATACTATAACTTAAAAATATTTAATTTTTTGTTTTCTATCTGATTATAATGATATTATATAAGATATATCTATTAAATGAAAAAATCTAAGTATAAGAGCATTTTATTCATTTTATTTTGTTGATTTTTTTATGTTTTTATATCATAAAAAGACGAAAAACAACAGAAATTACTGATGAAGAATAAAGATTTATTATAAGCATTGTGAATTTTAATATAGGGGAAAATAAAAATTGGATATAAATAAATTATCATTGACTTTGATCTAATGTTTAAGTTATGAATCTTTTTTATGTTATAACGCATTTTATAACACGTGTTCTTTGTAGAAAATGGAAGCGTAAAAAACCATAGCTTGATATTTCATTATTTTGGTTTACTATTTGTGAATTTTTTATGTTATTTTTTTTAATCTACTTTATTTATATAAAAAAAAAATTATGGTAAAATATATAACATATCAAAATGCAATGATATTTATGGGCATTCAAATTTTTTTGCAAATATATTTTGATGAAGAATATATGCATTGAAATCTAAAAATTCTGATACTTCATTTTTTAAATTTATTAAAATTATTCAAATCAATAAATTTTACGACCAAAAAATCTATGTAGCATAAAAAACCTACTAGATTCGTACTAAACTACACTTTCGAAACAATAAAACTTCCATTATATATGAGAAGTATAGAGAGCTGATATAAATGCCTCTTTTTTAGACAAAATAATCAACGTTCTATTTCCATGGGAATAATTTAATATTACTATGATGATCGTTTTCTTTTTAACAGAGCTGGAATTTTTTAACAAATAGCAGACGACACATATCCTGCTCCATTTGAACAAAATTGATTCCAATATATCTTTTTTAAGTAAATTAACAACTTTTATAGTTATCTAGGGGCTTATGAAGACATTTTTATCCTTGATAGTCAAGAGATTAATGCTTTATCGGTATTAAAAAAAAGCCATAAAACACTTTTTTGCTAGATAAGAAAATATGGTCGATAAAATTAGCTTATAAAATTAATCTCGGTATTTTGGATGGAATTAAACCTAAGATAGGCGAAATTAACTAATTTTTTTATGAAAGCATATCAGAAAATATAATAAATAGATATGTATGTTAGTAGTGTAAAAAAATATGAAAGGTTAGTTATTTTTATATTCAGCGAATATTAACCCTTAACATACACACCTGCGATACCAAAGCATACTTGACCAAAAAGTAGATAAATGGATATTTTCGAAATTTTTATTAATTAACCACCATAAATTACAATGGATTTAGCAAATCTAGCGTTGTATTTGTGAATTTAAAATATAATCACATTTGCAGTTGAATATTGGGATAGGATAATCCACTTTGATTATGTACGTTCAATCACAAAGAAAGCCTAATATGTCTAGATGAAACAAAAAAGATTGCCCATAAAAATTTAAAAATTGAGGAAAAATTTTTATGTACAATATACTAGTTAATTACATGAAATTTACAATGTAAATATACCTTTTTGGAATTGTGAAATTTCTATTAGATTAGCATATAGCACAAAAATATGTTAAAGCGGACCGTTAAATTTACAAAATATATAAATAACGTATATTCTTTGTTTTAAAACGTATAATATATCAATTATCACGTAGTTTTACAAAATTATCGGTTCTAGTATTAATCATAGTCTTTTAAGTTCAATTTCTACTTAAATCTTTAGATTTTAATTTTAATATCCAGGATACACACGCTTGATATGTGTGTGGTAAAAAGTTAACTTACCATCTTCTAGTTTAAGTACGTAAATATATGATGAGAGACGATTCTAGAAGTAGTCTGTTAAGAGGTTTCTAGTATAAAGACATATTTTTAGACCGTAGAAGATTAGTATGCAAAAAAAAGAATAGGGGAAAAAAGAGAGAAAATATGGTATAAATCAAAATGACATCGTGTCTGAACCACAAACTAACATAAATCAGAGTAAAAAAGCCTAAAAAAATGTGAACTTTAAAATTCAATGTAGTTTTCATTTTTTACATGGGAACACAGTAAATAATATATTTAGCTAGGAGTAATTAAAATACTTATAAGAACGCGTCGATGAATCTTTTTTTCTAGCTGTATGTGTTGGCTAAAGAAATATGCTTCTTTTGTATAGTTAGTGCTTTTTAAAAAATCATAAACTAAATGTTTCTTGCTTGGATCTTATATTCCTATGATTGCAATTTTTTAGTACTTAAAAATTTTATTCTTTCTTTTATGTTCTTGATTTGTCTTATTTTGACATCTCGATGTATATTAGATTACACGGAATGGAACATATCATCGGTTTACTATACCGATTGCGACATAATTTTTATTTAATTTAAATAAAAAGTTTGAGTTTTTAAACCCCTTTATCTCAACTATTATCAATATTTAGGGTATTTATGCAGAAACTAAATATATAGTGTTCGTATTGTATTTTACTTGTCAGTTTAAAATATTATTTGATAATTTTTTTCGAGTCGAATCTAAAAATTCATATAAACGATCAGATTATATATAAACAGATTAATTTTACTTAGATTATTTATTTATGGGTTAATTTTTTTTTATCGATTTTATCTATTTAGACGTGTTCAGCGTGTTGGGAATATTGCACGACTCCTTGATGCATCTTTCGACACCTTCCTCTGATATATCTTCATCAACTTCTCCTTCTCTCAAATGAGATGAGTTCAAGTGTCTTGCGGAGTGTGAGAGCTTGCATGTATGCTTCTACTTCGTCCGAGTTTTTTACTTATAAACATATTTTTTATGGAATTTTGTGACCACCACATCCCAAGTCATCACATATGGTACTATTCTTGTTTTACATTTGTAAATTAAACCAAATTCACTTACCAAGATGTCAAGGTTCCTATATTTTTTATTCTCAAGTTCGGTTAGGTTATCAAGGGCTGTTATACCTATTTCGATCAGCGGAATCATATTTTCTTTTTTATCGTATAGAAAAATATCAGGTCTATTTTTTTTTGATTAAAATATCTGTTTATATTCGGGTATCAACGTTTATTTCTGCATTCTCGTTTTCGCAGATCTCTTGTACTATGTGAGTTCTGATCTTTTTGGTTTTCTTGAAGTTAAATCGTCTTGATAAGAGGAAATGAAAACCTCTTACGATTTTATTGTGGCTTTGCGTGTAATCATGTCCTAAAATTTTCTTGCATCTTGTTGCAAGGTGATCAATTGTTTTCATAGCTTCATTACAATGTATGCATTTTATCCTCTCACCGAAAAACAAATTTCTGCCTTAAATAACACAGAATTTTCCTTCTTCACTTGGTTTAATGTTGCCATCTTTTATCCATCTTGATGATCTAACAATATCAACCATATTATTATATTTAGCTTCAAAAAGTTTTTGGTGTAATGGTTTTTCTTTTATTTTACACAATAAACTTTCTTGCTGCTTTTTCTCCAGTGTTTCGGAGTCGGTGATATAAGCATGATATTTATTTTTAAGATATTCTTCAATTAGTGAGAGATGTGCCTTGTTATCATTTTTTACTTTTAGAATTGCGGCCCTCCTCGGTGAGCTGTTTTTACTGTTTTCAAGCAGATTTCATAGCTGGTAGATCATCTTCTCAGCTTTAGATTCATTTTTACATAGCCCACGTCCTAGTTCATTTCTCTTTATATATATTCTTGTTTATTACTAGGCTGGAGGTGAATGGAAAATTTGTTTAAAATATCTCTTATCTTATCATCAAGTTTGATGTATTCTTCTGTTTATAATTTTAATACGCCTATATGGTAATTTATGAGTGGCGTTCCATGTTCATTAATGGCTTTAAATAAATTCCCAGCATTAAGTTTAGTCTTACATAAATTTCTTATATGATTTAGTATTTGTTCTGCAATTATATCAATAGTTTCTTGCTTTGGCTCCGATTTGCTATTCTCAATTACTCGAAGATATTTATAGGCGGCCGGGCCTTCTATATTTGTTTCTACATCTGCGTATATTTCATGGTTAGTGGCTGACTTGTTTTGGTTTATTTCAAGGCCTTCTGCATTAAAGAAGGTTAATGTTTCTTCCGTCATTCGTTTAAGTGCTTCTGGAGTTTTTAGTATTGATTTAAGTTCATCTATTATGAGTAGGTGATTTGTTGTATAGGAGTTTTCATCGTTCATTACACTTACCCCACGAAAGCGTTCATTAGATTTTCTGCTTAGTAGATCAATACATAGAACGAATAAAAAAGGTGACAGACTTCTCCCTGTAGTATTCCCTTATTTATTCTTTTATACATGATTTCTTCTTCATTTAAATTTGAAGACATATCCATTTACTTGTAATTTTTTTTATTAAAGACGTTATCCATGCCGATAGATATAAATTTTAAATACATGCATGATGGTAGTTATGTTATATTGAGTCAAATTCTTTTTTTACATCAATCCACGTTGTAAGTATATTATTTCCATCCTCTTTATTTATCGCAATATTCATAAGAGCTTGTTCTTTTGCTCCTTGAACGCGCCTTATTGTCCTTAAAAAATTTTCTGCAATTTATTCTCTTGTCCCACTTCATGCTGAATGATTTTTGAAACCGAATTTTCGTAAAAATATATTCATTGGATATACATGTGATTGGTCTGAATTCATTTCCTATTTTGACATCTTCTTTTGGTATAAAATTTGTTTTACCAGAGTAAAACTATTGTTCCTGATATTTATTTTCGAAACATTCATCTGATGTGATCTGATATATATATATTTATGAAGGCTCGTCATATTTTCAATGAAGAAATTAAGAATCCCAATGGTCCAACAGCTTTCCAGTTTGGCAGTGATTTTATTATATGATCAAATTCAACCTCTGTTATGAAGCTTGTTTTTTCCTGTCTTCGGACTGGTATAAATGGGCAAGGTAATCGTTATAATTATTTTTGTTGTGATTTTCCGTGCCTTTTTCCCACATTTTCATCCAAAATTTTTTGATTTGTTTATCTGAAGCTTCGATTGCATAAGTTTTGTTTTGTGTCAATCCTCTGTTAAAAGTCTTCTATTAAGCTCAAAGCAGTTATTTTCTGAGGTGAAGTCACATCTTTTTTTGTACTGGTCTATCTTTTTCTTAATATTCTGATATTTTCTGTATAAACGCTTAACATTGTTTTAAGATGATCATATATGCCTAGGATCATGTTTCTTGATCGCATTATTTTTTTTAATTTTTTTACTTCCTCTTCTTTAACTTCACTACGTTTATTTTTATATAATTCTAGTGAACTTTTATTCTTTTCGAAAGCTCAATTTTTTCTAAAATATATTGGTCGTTTTTTTTTGGTTTAGTTGTGGGGCGTTTGTAAGTCTGTTGTGCGGTTTGTAGCAATACTGCAACATCAGACATATTCTTGGGATTCTGGGATGATGTAATTGTCCATATTATCATATTAATAGTTTGGATAATATTAGAGTCAACCTTGTAGTTTGGAATTTTTCTTGTCCTTTCAAACTCAACGATGTTTGCCTTTTTATAGCTTTCGTATATTTCATTAAATTCCCTTCTACATAAGTCAACTCAACTATACTCTTCAATTCCAAAATGTGATGAATCACTTAATTTTGCTCTTTTTGAATTTTTGACGTTTTCGGCATCAAATCGTTTGACAACCAACTTCCTTCCATTTTGATCTATTAATATTCTCATCGCTCTTCTTTTGATTTCCTGTTGGGACAAATTACATTGGAATTTTCCGTTGTATAATTTTTGTAGTTTCTCCCATCCGAAGCGTGGCATACGATGGAAGCGTATTAGGATTGCCGCATAGGCATCTTGAACCCATTCATCCAAAGAAGATTCTGTTGATGTGAAGATCGATCCAAGTGTCAGATGTCTTGTTGATGTTTTCAAGGAGGTTTGCGCATGTTCCGTTGCCAATACATCTTTTTGCTTGGTTACAGCCGCAGTTTCGCATGATTAGTCTAAGATGTGCTCTGCTTCTGATTTTTCTGTTTCACCCATATTAACAGATTAATTATAAAGGTGATCTAAATAAAAACTATATAACCTACTAGTCTATCATAATGTTTTCGGTCATAATTAGAACTACCATATAATTTTGTTTACTAACTTTTTACTTTGTTTTATCCGTTAAATACGCATTTAATTATATAATCAATCATAATTTAATCCTCTAAAATGATTTTTTCAGATCCAATTTCATGTTTTTGACTAAAATTTTAGTGCAGTAGTTTTTTGTATAGCTTCAAAAAATTTCAATAATGCAAGTATGGACAATTTGATAAAATGAAAAAAAATGCTATGACAACATCTTACCTAAAATTACGAATTTAACGAGAATTTTTACAAAGAAAAATAACGAGATATTTAAATTCACTAGAATGTTCAAAAAAATACTGTAAATATTTCACTATGCTCTTAATTTAAAAGACCCATTAGTTTCGATTTAGTGGTTTTTTTCATATGACATACTTATTGACGAGATCTTATGAATTCATTATAAATAAACTATATGTATATAAATTACAGCCTAAGAACATCAAAATTTAAAACATATATTTGATTACATTACAGGATTCTAAACAATTTTTGTATAAAAACATCAAAATTTAGAGCATAAATGAGATAAATATATACTTCTTTTTTTTGCAAATGTTATATTTTTATCTGATCAAAGCATCGTTTTCTTCCTATTTCTAAACATCATTTATTGGCTAAAATTGTGCTAAAATTATCTATCCATTATGTTTACTGGTAAATTTTAGATTGTGTTGCCTTTTTATCAGCATAAAATATTATTTAATGAGTAAATAACCTTAAAAGGCGATAGAGAGGTGTGATGGCTTTTCTTTATTATTTTTATATCAAAGGAAATAAATTTTAGAATGCTGATATATTGCATTTTTATTATAATATTGTCATGTTTTTGATCGTAATAAAATAAATTAGAAGAAGAAAACTTACATTTTTTTGTAATTTTGCATAAATTCGTGTATATCTAATTGATTAAATTTTTTTTTCGTTATACTAGCTTTTTTATATGTTTTTCTAAGAATGAAAAATTTATACATGAATTAGTTTGTTTAATTCAATATTTAGGTCGATCACTAGCTTTTTTTATATGTATTTCTAAAAATAAAATTTTAATACATGAGTTATTTTGTTTAATACAATATTTTTCCCGATGATAGTCATTATTTCAGATTTTTTTATTTAATAATATATTCTGTTGATATTAGATTAATCGTTTGGTTTTTAATATGAAAATTAAAGTTATGTGAATTTTACAGGAATAAGATTAAAAATAGTAGACTATGAATAAATCCAATAAAAATATTATATGCTTACATTTTATTCTTTTCCCGGATGTTAAATAAGAAAAATATATTTGAAATTATATTATCTTCAAGTAAAATAAAAAAACGCAGGAGGGAATCATCAAAAGTATTTGGTTCATGCAATGAATGATTAAAGATAAGTAAATTTAATTTTAACTTCAATTTTACTTTCTTATCAAAATATTGCTTATAGTCTTTTATAATTTTTTTTTCTGAGCATTAGAATTATTAAATTACGCAATCGAAGAATAAAACCATTTTTATAATTTTTTTCATCTTTTTTTGCACATTAGACTATGAATTTCTTAAATTTGTATATCATAGCATCTAATTCTATACTATAAGCACCAATAAAACATAAAATTATTTCAAATTAAATTAAAAATATTATATACAAAAAATCTATCACACATCATTTAGTTTTATATTTCTACTTTCTTATATGCATCAATCCACCTTTTATTTATCATAATATTTGAACTTTCTACACCATCACTAATTTCATCAAGCTTTTCAAAAAAAAAATTGTTTTAAGCCAATTAAAAAAACCTCGAAAGTTTTAAGTTCTTCATTGGTATATGTACAATCAACATATACATAAATTTGAAGCTTGGAGTCTTTGAAAACTTCCTTTCCTCACTTTTTTCTAATGGTAAAAAAATGCTGAATTTTATACATTTTTTCTAACTCGTGTGTTTTTTTTATATCTGGGTTCAATTCTAGAAAAACCATCTGGTTTATTTTCAGTCTTTAAATATATATCTTTGTTTTTTTGGGGATAAACCGAACACTTTTTGGATTTCAACCATCTTTTTTTTTCTGTTTTTTTCTAATTTGCTAAAAAAAGAATTTGATTCATAGCTTATTAGAAAATATAAAAAGCAAAACATATAAGAAATCAAAAAATGCGAATATATATTTTTAAATATACCCCTAAAAGCTTGTCAATTGACATACAAGTTTGAGTATAAAATATATTAGCTCAATTTCTTACTCAAAATAGAAACTTAGTGAAAATACTTTACACCAGAAAGTCATGACAGCTCATTTTTTAATATTCTTTTCTTGCAGTATTAATATCTTTGAATGAGATTATAAATGTTAATTTCATGTTTAAAAGCATTAGCGATTCGGTCATAAACCT